>NW_021634903.1:0-103315 GCF_004799145.2 Neltuma alba | reverse complement strand
TTCTAAACATGTATTGGAAAAAACTAAAGTATAGTGCAATTAATCTGGAAAGACCAAGGTATCAACAAATTCAAAGTGTGATTAGTGCTGTGTCAAGCCTTTGGGCAAGGAATCAATGCGTAGACATCAGCAAGAGGGAGTGGAAAGACATCACAGAGAGAGAGAGAGACCTGTTATAAGTGAGGGTGAGGCGGTCAAGCATCTCCCCAGCATTTCTGCTAGAACTGTCCATGGCAGACATCCTTGCTCCTTGCTCACTGCAAGCATTCTCCAATACCGCATTGAACAGGACCTACAACATCCAAAAATGTTTCAAGTAAATACATGAAATAGATGTTACCTGAAGACTGAAACGGGTTCGAGTTTATTAACACAAGGTGATTTTTATTTTTTTTAGGGGCCAAAAACACAAGGCGATATGAAACGCTACAAAAGCATATAAAAAACACAACCAGAAAAAATGATCCTTAACCACCACACAAGAAATTAAAAATTATGAATTCCTAAGGTATTTACAGTGCAACTTGTCCACACCATCCAGTTGATATGCTTGGGGGTTCTGTCTCAAGCATGAATTCCAAGAGTCATTACACGGTCTAGTGAGTTAGTCAATAAAACTCAAGGGTAGCAAAAAAACAAAGCAAGAACCCCAAGAAAAGGGGAATGACAAGGAGTAGAAGCTGTAGCACGGGAAAGAAAAGTTCAAAACTAAGCTTTTATCTGCTTCTATCAATAAAGCGTGTTATTAATGCACTGACTTTAAGAAATCAGGATGGGCACCCACCTACACATTCACTAAAAAATAAGGTGCGTAGGCATCTCTTCCAGTTGCATTCTCATTATAATAACTCGATTAAAATTGGAAGCATGTAAGGTTATTACATTAATCTAGATGAACTGTGTGACTAGCTGGAAGCAGAGGCAAAGTTCAACAGACTCTAAAAAGTCGCACTCACACAAGAAAACTGGAACTCAGCCAGATTTTGAAGTATTTCTGATTTGTTTCGCCACCTTCCACCTCATAAGAGTCCAATTCTCCAAGCTTTCCCCCAGATTCAGTCTCTCTCTCCACAATCTACAAGAGAGTTGAATTACTTTACTACATCAGAGGGAAGACAAAAAAGCATCACATCAAAGAAAATCAAATTACAAAATAAATATGTTCAAGAGGCATTTATATGACCGGGGAACCACAGCAAACAAGAAGTGTGCAAACTGATACTGGGGATTAATGTATACAATTTTGATATTATACAGCATAACATGTACCGTTTAGCAAAATTTAGTACCTCAGGAGATAATACAGTTGACATAGTTGGCAAAAATGAGACAACTGATTGGAACTTGTTGAAAATAATCCTCAAGGCATCAAACTCCACATTCTTTAAGATATCATCAGCGAGGACAGAGACCTGAAAATGCAAGTGTGTAATAAGGGAGAATTCATGAGTCTGCAATAGAAATACATCTCATTTGAAAGGCTCCCAAAATACCTACTTTTCGAGCATGTTGGACACTGACACTATCATAGCACACTAACATGTATGACAAACGTATTAAATTAGAAAAAAAAAAAAAGTGTTGTCACTGCCTTGGACATACCATACACGAGTTAATCATAGGTGGCCACCAAAACAGGGAAACAACCCAAGAAAAAAAAAGAGAAAAATAGAATGGCGTACCATATATAAACCTAATATACAAGGTAGCAAGGCCTCTTCCCAAATAATTTTTATGATGCATGAATAATTTGAATAATGTAGTTTACCATCTCCTTATTTAGTTTTTTTGGGGGGGAAAATAATAGAATAAGATGCTTAGAATAGAGCAATGCCAGTTTTTTTGGGAAGTGGACCGCTAACGAAAATAATGGGGGAAAAAAAAAGTACTACAAGTTATGACTCTTATGTGCGAGGGCGTGAATTTTTCGTAGAGCAAGTATTTCTGTGTCGCTTGTCCATACTTCACCTTTTTTTCAGTGCATAGTGATATTCAGGGTCCTATTGAAGTTTCAATGTTCACTCTGAACAAATCACGTTGAAAGATCACCAGAGAAACTAACTCCAAAAGAATGACCCCAAAAAAAAAAAAAAATTTGTAACATATCAACGTACAGAGATTACTTTACACAATAATGTTATAAAGTTATCCATCATGATCCCAATTCTCCTTCAAAGTGCCAATCAAAATGTGAAAAGATCATTTCCATATTCCATCCTCTCTTCTGCCGTAACTATTTAAACACTAGTCAGTTTAAAGAGCATCTAGAGTCTAATATGAAAACTAATGCAACATATGGGGCTTATAAACATGCACAAGCACTAACCTGGGTATAATTTAGGGGATTTTTCTGCAGCTCAGTTAAGATGATCTCAATGTCTTGCTTTGAGTCACGTACCAATTGAGCCTTAGCTTTCTCTCCCAAAATAACATACTTTGTCTCTTTATCAGGCCCTATGGCAGTTAACGAAAGTATAATAAAGAGCAAGAAAAATCATTTAAGACCTAGAACACAGAAAACATGTGAAACCAGTGTGTGACTAAAACAGCATAGTTTCATAGCAATAAGTGCAAAGGAAAAAGAAGAAAAATAGATTTCTTTCATGCCAAAACTCCAACTACACAGTTACCTAACAAAAAGAAAATACCAATACCACGGGTTAATAAAAAATAGGGGAGAAGAAAATGCAAGGCACAAACACAAAGACTGATCTTGCTGTGTCAGCTATCCCGATACCCAAAAGCAGCAATCCACTACACAGCACATGGATTGCCATTTTATGAAACATAGTTACAAGATACGACACAACAAGGATACAGGATACATCAATTTTTAAAAAAAAATAAAAGATAAGATACTTATAAGATACAATATACATACATATACATCTAAATATTCAATAAACCATGAAGGGCATATATGATTGGCAAGATCTTTCAGTTATATGGATGACCAAATATAACAATGAAATGGCTTCAAAAATAATTATTATTATTTGCTATAATACTCTAAAAAAGTGATACTGGAAGCCAGTCATTAACCATAAGATATTTTTATATGTAATGATGGAAATAAGTTTATAAGTGGAAGTTGTTGCAGAAATTACCAGAATTTAGTTTGTGCACAGCCCTGCTTATCTTGACAGCGGTAGAATTGATTCCACCACATAGACCTTTGTCGGAAGAAACAGTAATAATAACATTCTTCTTCACATCAACACCTAAACATAGAAAGAGAAGAGGAATGATGAGTGCTGAGGACATAGGGCACAAAAAATGGCTTATATAACCAAATGCAATAGCTAATTCATAAAATTCAAATGTAGTGGCATGTACACGGTACTGCCACATTTGGTAAAAAGCAGCCACTGACAATACACTGGACATTGCAATGTGAGAAAATATGCAGCTTCCAAGAACATTTAGATGTGTTCTGACGTGTGACGAATACAGGACACTATTATGACAATTTTAAACATATCAGTGCTTCATAAACCACACACTGGCATATTGGACGCACTACATGAATGAGTAAAATATTGTATAAGATCAAGAAAAGCAAAAAAGAATAATAAAAACAAATAAAAGTCACGCATTTGGAAAACGTACTGGGAGTGTCACCCAGAAGTGCAGTAAATGGCTGCCATAGGCCACGAGAATTTTCAGCTCTAGTTTGAATAGCACGCAGTTTTGAAGCTGCAACCATCTTCATTGCCTTTGTAATTTTCTGGATATTCTTCACACTCTTCATCCGATTTCTGACTGCAATGTTTCATGAAACCACAAAATATAATGTCCATCTGCCAGGCAGCCTT
Source organism: Neltuma alba (assembly GCF_004799145.2). NCBI lineage: Eukaryota > Viridiplantae > Streptophyta > Magnoliopsida > Fabales > Fabaceae > Neltuma > Neltuma alba. The sequence continues at coordinate 99,500 of NW_021634903.1, read as the reverse complement.
AAATCTTACAGAAGAAAGCAGGAATGAAACTCTGTAACAGTGCTATTAGACAGCATGCAGAACATAAAATGGATCCTACCTACTTGAGTTGAAATAGAGCGCACTCCCTGGGGGACTTGCTCCCTGTCAACTCAATAAAATTAGATCATTTGGAAACGAACAGGTAGATATGGCATAGATGAGTGCTATAACGAGGAGAAAGAGTCCACTTTTTCCACATGGCGGAAAAGGAGAAAGCATTTTCTTTCAAATACGTGATATTGCTCTCTGAATTGACATGGTGAAACGGTAACTCAAAAGGGCTTCAAGAATTAAGATCCTTTTATCCTATTTTAGGCAATGTAATAGAATTAAAGATAAAAGTGAAAGAGACACCACACACTTATCAGCGTGAAATACAAGCGCAACGAGGACTTGTTCAAGATTAGCCGCATTTTCCAGCAACAGCTAGAATTCTGCAAACTCTGAGCGATCTCAACCTGGTTAAGCCCAGTTTTAACCTTAAACCACAAAATCATTGAGCTTGCCAACATTATGAGAGGCTTTTATTTAACTTTCCAAACTATAAGGGAAATAGAAAAGAGGATTTTTTCCCCCAAGGGCCGCATCTACGTAATGACCCTCCTTCCATTTTCCAATCTTCCTCGGTCATCAAACCAATTGTCAAAAAAATGGGAGAGCGCAGGACACCAGTAGGGCGAGCGAGAGAGAATAGGCAGCAGATTTCAGAGAAAGGATGGGAGATCGTACTCAGAGATGAGGGAAGATCGGAGAGCGGTCAACGGTTGTGGAGAGATGAGAGGGGCTAGACGCCTCCCTTCCCGTCGCAGAGCAGCCATCGCCATTGCCGCCGATTGGTGATCGCGGTGCTGAAACCCTAGCGGGGACTACGTAGATCAAACAGGTGCGAATGGACCAAACCAGCTTGCCGGCGGCGCTTATGTGAGACGTTCAGCGGCTCGCTAGGTTCTGCCCCTTTAGGTGCGCCTAGGGCCTCAGACCTCGCCATACGGATCCGGTAAATTCGTAATGGTTAGCTTTTCAAAAAAATAAAAATAAAAGAGAATTAAAAATAAAAATTTGGTTAACTTCCAAATTTCAAATCAATCTTATTTATTTAGTTCCCTAATATAAAAACTAAATAACCAATTTGAGTATATCAAAAAATTCGGTTAAATTAGTTATTTATAATAAATAGATGTTGTCTTTTTTAAAATGTCCTTTTTAATCAAGTATATTGGTTATAACTACTATTATTACAAATACTACTTTTTTAAAAAATAAATATATATAAGAAACAAAATAGATTAGAATCTTATATATAGAATCAAAATAAAAGTCAAACAAATTTTCATATTAAAAAACAGACATGGTATACATTAATAGTAATTCACAACATTCAACAAACAGATTACAATAAATTTTTGAAATGGTCATGAAAAACCATAATCACGTCTTGCCGCAGAAAAAAAGAACCATAATCATGTCTCCTTTAACAATATTGAATAAAAAAAATCGTAAGAAAATCTCTTAAAAAGGCATTGAAATAACCCAAAATTTTATTTACATAATTTAATTTGTCAAATTTCTAATCAGATCACATGATCCAAAGAGAGATTTTAAAATTTTATGAAATGATTCTAATACCCGTTTTATTAGAAACCAGAAAAGAATTCTAAATTGATATATTTCATTTTGCATTTAATATATTTCAATTTTAAATTAATAATTTTCTATCTCCATAACATGCTTGTAATAAGTCTTTGAATAAAATTTGATCACAATACAACCTTAAAAATTAATAAATTTAATTACATAGTTAACAAATTTTAATTCGAAATTAATAGCTTTATGTCCCCATAACATTTGTAGTAAGCCTTTAAGTAAAACTTGATCACAATACGACTCTGAAAATTAACATATTACATTTCACAGTTAATATATTTCAATTTTAAATTAATAATTTTCTGTCTCTAAAACACACTTGCAATAAGTCTTTGAATAAAAATGATCATGATACAACTTTGAAAATTAACGAGTTCAATTACACAATTAACAAGTTTCTGTTCTAAATTAACAACTTGAAAATAATAGAAAATTCTTATTTCTATAGGTTTCTAATGAAAAAGACATTAGAGTTATTTTATAAAATTTTAAAATTTTCTTTAGATTATGTGACCTAGTTAAGAATTTGATAAATTTAATAACTCAAATAAGAATTTAGGTTATTTAAATGGCTTTTTAAAAGATTTTATCAAAAAAAAATCTTGTGTTGTTACTCCTTTAGTTCTATTTATAAAATAGGGACAAAAAATTTTTTAGTCTTATTTATTAGTCACATTATTAAATTTTTACCATGACTCATTTATTATTTTGTTCATTATTTATTATTATATATTAAAAATGAATAAATTAAAAAATTATATTTTAAAGTAAGGTTAACGCAGTTTGAAGATTTTCTTGATATGTTTGCAACGTACTAAAAGTACTACATAAATAAGGTCTCATTTGATCCTTCAGCCTAGAGGCTATATTTGTTGGTCTCGAATAAGCAGTCCAGACTTTTTTGAAATTCCAAATTGATAGTAAATATTAAAATTAGATGTAATGATGTATTTCTGATAATATATAATAATGCATAATTCATTATGTAGGAAATTATGTATAATTTCATACATTCATCTTATATAGTTAGGAAATTGGAGAAGACTACTATCAATGAGAATTTATGACAGGAAAACTGTACATGATTTAAAAATGTTTGAGTCGATAATTTAATAAAAGAAGAATTACAAACAAATCCCAAATAAAAAATTATTTCCTTGTCCCATTTACAGGCCTAACTTTTCCATTTACATATCAAATTTCTGTATTTACAAATAGCTAGGACTTGTGGATAATTAATTTTCTTATTCAGAACTCGTATAATAGCGGCATTTTGATTTCTCAAACCTCCTGCGAGGCCCTCTAGAAACTGTTTCATTTTTGAGTGCCAGAGCAAAACACTCCTAGTTTACATCCAATGATAGTTATCTCCACTTTCATAGGAAACCACACCTCAATATTTTAGGGGTCATGTCCTAAAATCATACCCAAAAAAGAAGCACAAAAGATGAACCAAACTATCCCCACCTAACAATTTTTTACGTACTTAGTAGAAAGGTTACAGTTCCAAAATATTTACACCAAAAGGATATGACATGCCAATCTGTCATTATAAAGGTTTAGCAGAAGCAGCATCAATGTAAGCAATAGCCTCCGCCTCTGAGAGCTGTCCTCCTTCTACTAAGCCTCTAATTAAGGTGTTGGCATAAGCTTTATTAGGGGCACGCAAAGGAAGCCTCCCAGATTTGAAGCTTTCAATATTAGAAAGTGAACATCTGTTTGAAATCAAATCAAAGGTAATATAAATATCAAGTTAAAGTCAAAATGGATCAGTGATAAGTCACCAGTGTGTGATTACTCACGTCACGGTAAGAATTGGAATATTCTGCTCCTTGCCCAAATATACAACATTACCATACCAAGCACCCTGCACCCCATTGAGGAGCAATGAATTACAGCAGACATAAACATAATGGCAAAGTCATATCAAAGGAAGGAGATCAAAATAATAAATAAAAAATGCGCCAATATCTGTAATTAAAAAAAAAAAAAAAGGCGCAACCGTCCAAAAGACTACCTCGATAACCTCCAGGGAATCAAATTCCTTGCTAGTGGTAACATTCAGGGCAGTTGCGTCGAACAAGGGAGAACCAATATTCTGACTTCGACCATTTTCCAGAAGTAAAAGATCATTTAACTGCTCCAGTCTGCGATAAACATTGAAGAGAACGTCATATAAGCTCCATTTGATACACACACACACACTCTGTGAGTGTGTGTGTGTGTTTGTGTAAGAAAACCAAAAATCAGATTGGACAATGCCATGCTCCATCATTAAGCTTTGGAGCCGCATACTGTTTCTGCTAACAGGAGATTTGAACAGCAACAAAGAGCTTGGTCAGTTCACTTACGAAATTTTGTACAGGCACATGTAAGTGTTGTCCTCATTGCTCGTTTCGGGATTAAGGAGAGCAAGCGCTCCAGGACCCCATGTATATGAGGAATCACGACCAAAAAAGAGACGGCAAGGGAATGTTTTCCACAGGATCTCCCTCGGTGGCTTTGTGTCCATTGCACCAGAACATTGCATTTGCATGCCTTCCACCTGATTATCATTTCAAAAATCGACATAAAAAGTAGATAACAGATACATAGCTCTCAAATGTTAAAGGATATAGGCTTCAGAACCAGGAAAAGCAAGGGAGGCGGAAATTTTTTTCCTACAAATCACAAAAAACTGATGCTTCATAATATCCTAAAGCGTGGAAATACAAAACTTTGTCTTGTCAGCTCTAAGAAGCACAATCCTTTTCACAAAAAAATGACATTCCAGGCCCTGAATATCTCTCTTAATAGCAATTTAACATTGACCATTCCAGAAAACAATGAGTGGAATCATTAAGATGAATTAAAAGTCTATCATCTGTTTCAGAATTGCATAGATGATAAAATAAATTGGAAGGTCGCATTACCTTTCCGCCCGCTATGTAGCACAGAAATCTTGATTGCCACATATTTAGTCCATATGAGGCATACCATATGAAAATATTCGAGAGTTCTGATCGCCATGAATAAGTAGCAGAAGTTGGTTGATCTGCACAAAGTACAGGGCTTGTCAACTGATGAACACGGGAGAGCGGGGAGGGGAGGTCTCTGATTAATCATAGAGTTTACCACGACTGTCTATATCAACATTCAGCTTGGAAAGGGGCTCTATAACACCCTGAAGTAGCTCTTCCAGATTCTCAGAAATCTTTGGACCCTTATCATCCTCCGTCTCAGATTCAGAGCTTGAGATCAGAGTATGCTATAGCGGCCAATAATTATTGCCACAGATATTTTAGGATAACAGATAATATGTCAGCAAGAAACAGACAAATGATCAGGCAAGGGTGCAAGAAAGACATGCACAACTGTAACAATATAGCAGGACAAAAATGTTCAGCATGGCTTTTTTTTTTTTTTGGGGAACTTTACAGAGAAAGCAGCATTGACAGCTTTACAATGAAAACTCGACTTTTTTTTCTCAAATTACGTATGCCATCAGATGCTGACAAATAAAAAGCCAATACAACTCTTCATCACAAAATGAACTAGGAGATATTTTACAATAATCAACCTTCGCATAAAAGAGAGTCTATTTATATTAATGGTGCCCTTTGTAAAAATATATTACCACACAAGAATGATTAGCACTCAAAACAGTTCTTATTAAAAGTTATTTTTGAATTCTCTAAGATAATTTATCAGCTAAACCAACTACCAAGGAACGGAGCACAAGAATGAAAAAAGGGTTACCGGAGGTGGTGCTATTTGACAAATCAAAGTTTCAGGTAACTTGCTGGCAAGTGTTGGCCAGAATGGACTTAATTGCTGGCGGACCTGCAATGAAATATGCACATACCCTTAGCATAGAAAGAAACCCTTCTACCAATTACTCTTAACCTTTATTGACAAATGAGCTAGAAATAGTAGAGGGAGAGAAATGGAGATTCTAGGAATGACCAGAGGCCTTACAACATTTACATTCTTACCTCAACACAACACCCGAGCTGAGGTGGAGATACTTCTACAGTTCTACCTAACTATGGCTACTCCCAATTTTCTTTTTCCTCACACTTGAAGGAATAATAAGGAGGAAATATTTTTACCGCTTGTATAACATGCCATGTAGACTCAAATGGATAGGCCTCTGAGGATCCTGCAATAGACTTCTCTTCTAGTAAAACTTCCACACAAGCAAGCATTGAATTTGCTATTGAATTAAGATTATATCCTCCTTCTAACACCAGCACAATCCTACCTTGTGCAAAATTCATCAACTGGAATTTACAACAAAGAGAATATGTAACAGTCAATAGTCATAGTGAAGTGAAAAACATAATAAATGTCTTCTCAAATTTGAAAGTTAACAAAATAACATTTAAAAAATAATAATATCAATTAAAGAAAGAATTGCAATTCATGATAGAACAAGGAAAGAGGGCAAACATAAAATTGGAAAAACATAGGTTTACAAAGAAATTGGCGCATTTGCTAGCAAACCTGGTCCTCATTGTAAGCCTTGAGAGGCTTTCATGCGGTTATAATTTCAGATGCCGGTACCAAGAAATTGACAAGATGCAATTGCCCACATATCACAGTAGTTAATTTTAGAAAGGAATAAACATTACAAATGACAATAAACAGACAAAGGAAACGAGTTGATATCTGAAAATTAACCTTTTCCAACATAACTGAATAACCATATGGGGTGACACGACATCCTCCCAAAGGGTCACCGACAGCTGTAACATTAAAATAAGCAATAATATTATGAAAATTTATGGAGGATAAATAATTAGAAAAAGCAATCAAACCACTCCCAGTTGACCTCAGAAAAATATTAAAAACCTACCACACTGAAAACGAACCTAACCTTACATTGTATCAGCAGCAGATGCAAAAATGGTTATTTATACAAAAAATATAGTTATCAGTAAGTACCAAACAGCATTGTCTTAATGAACTGTCATTCATCCCTCAGAATTGATAAGTTCCAGTGTTTCAACACTCCAGGTTACATTGTATCTGCTTGGGTCAGTTGTTTAGAGTCTTGAGACATTTGAAAGGCTCTTATCAGTACATGTTAGCAGCGTTTGGTAGATGAGAATGAAAATGAGACTTAAAATAGAATCTTCGGGCCCTAATCAATGTATCAATATATAATATAGCATTATTCATATGCCAGGTATGGAGGCCGTATTCTGGTTATATTTGATATGGCATGGAAAGTAATGGGGATGCTATTTCATTTGTAAGCTTGCTTGAATGAAAACAACACATTAGTAAAGCTGGACAAATGACTACAATGTCTCTAATTTAAAAAAAAAAAAAAAAGTATCAAAATGTTCACTTTTCAACATTTTGAGTCTATTGAAAAATTTTAAAATAATATTAATTGTTGATAAAAAAAAATATCACAGCTTTTGATGCCTATAAAGCTAGGAATAACATCTTTACTATTACCAACAGTCCCGCAAGCATCAAATTGAATGAGTGAGGAGCAGTATTATATCTGCGTTGCTGAAAGCATTAAAATGAACGAGGGCATGAGGGTATATTTTCATCTCATTCCAAGGAATGAGATTGCATTCCATCATGTTGGCTAAAGAATTAGATTCCCACAGAAATGTGGGGGCGTCCAAACCCACAAAATGGGAATCACTTGTACCAATCACTCAAACTTTCATTCTTATTCCCTTTTCATTCTCATCTACCAAATATAGCACAAGACTTTAATCATTTATCCAACTCCAAAAATAGTCTCAATTCCACACTCATTTTTATCATATGAACTTTATGATCAGGACTAGAAAGTAGCACTATAGCATGAAAAATAAAACATGTATACCACTGCACAACTAATAAATAGCAAACAATAAACATGTAATCGAAGAGAAATCTAAGAGAGGTCACCAGTCCCATCCATGAAATAATTCAAGTACGCATCCAAAGAACACTAATAAAGAGCACATCCCAAACGGGGCCAAGGAAAAAAGATACAAGAGAAAATATCAAATGTTACTTATCCAATGTATACCTGCATCAAATCCAGCAGATACTATAATTATATCCGGATTAAATTCCTTGGCAACAGGGACCAAGATGTGATCCCAAACTGCAAGGTAGTCTGCATCACCACATCGCCCATTTTCCCAAGGCACATTAACATTAAATCCAGCGCCTGGTCCTTCTCCAATCATCGTATAAAAACCATCATCATTTGCTGGATAGAAACTCCCAAATTCATGCCTGCATGAGCCAAAAAGCTTATAAACCTTGGGATGAATTATTGAAGTGATATAACAATGTCTTAAAAAGCCTAAACTGAAAAATACTTCTCAAAGACCCAGACCCCATCCTGTCCGCTACAGTTTTAATACACTTGCACATGCATCAACCCACATTTATGGACTCAAAGCACCAGTATAGCATTGGTAGATCCACCAAGTCATCCTATCATGACTAGATTATCGGATCAATGAAACTATAAGTTAACATCTAGGTGTGATTAGCAAAAATCCTAGATGCTCAATAAATATTCATAACTGTACCTATGAACAGAGAAGAATAAAACACGAGAATCATTCCAGAACGTTTTTTGAGTGCCATTTCCATGATGAACATCCCAATCAACAATTAAAATTTTCTTCACACCTAATTCGGGCTGTCATACACAAGACAACATCTGAAATGTGAGGTTAGGAATCCCCAGCAAGTGGCTGATTAAAGGCTTAAAATCAAGTGATAACAGTCGATACCCACTCTTTCATCTAGGAGATAACTTGATGCAACGGCCACATTGTTGAATAGACAGAACCCCATGGCTTCATCATGTTCTGCATGATGCCCTGGAGGCCTGACAATAGCAACAGCAGAATTCAATTCCCCCTTTGCGACTTTCTCAACAACCTAGATTTCAAAATATTTTTAGTTCAGGCTCAAATTCTTTATATGGACAGAGATTGAACAATAGAAAAAAAGAAGAAAAACATGCGCACAAACTCTCATATTTTAACAAATTAGCTTGGATCTCATATGCTACATTAAGTTTAAGAAATATGCCATACCGTTCGTAACTTACTAATAGTGCAGTTTGTGAGGGTTTTATTAGATATAGATGTAGAAGTTGCTTAAATATTATGCAAGTGCAGTGATTAGTACTAAAATTTACAATCAATTGCACATATGAAGCAAATTAAAACCAAGATAGGAATTTGATTCGGTTCAAAAGTTTACATCTTTTTTTTCCCCCCATGAAAGCTCAGAATCTTATTAAACATAAGTTATTGAAACTAAAGGCTCAGTCTTTGTCTTATTGCTAGAGATGGCAAACATATCAGGCTGGCCCATACAGGCTTGGCCTGTACCGGCTCTATTTATTGCAATAAGTCCAAGGGTGTAATTGATGAAAGACTGATGGGAAACATAATCAGCGTTAGTGTATTCCTATCCTAAAATAACTAGGATTCTTTGTTTTATTTAAATTATGATATTGCATTAGCATATCCAGGTTGTTTGGATTTAATCTAGTTTTAAATTGATCAATCTTTTATTATCTAGATTTAAATAATCCGAAAAAAGTTTCTCATCTTTAGGATTATAGTAGTTTAACTAACATTAGGAATAAGCACCAAGATTATTCATTTTATTGACTTTTTACCCTCACTGTTTTCCATCAAAGCCTTTCTCAGGAAGAAAAGCAATGCAAACTCCCGAAATTTGTACTAGTTTGTTTAAGTCAACTGCATTTTCGCATGGAATAATGTAAGTGATTCGAATCCTCAAACACAATAATAGCATAAAAAACATTGAGGGCAAGAATGAAAGTAATACAGCAGAAGAAAAAAAATACTGTGTCATCATTCCACTCATTGGCCAGGTTACTAGGAAATCGAATCAAATAGAATCATACATAAACATTACCTCAACAACAGAGCCAGCAGCAAGATAAGCAGCTTCTGAAGAACCCTCGTTAAAATAAATAGAACTCAATTTTGATGCAATCCTATTCCTCCGTGAATTAAACTGTTTCGAGCTGATTTTCTTAATCAGTTTTACATGATTTTTTGAATGCACAGACAGTAAATATCTGTCTTCAGCTTCTTTGGCATCCAAAACCACACATCTGGAACAGGGAAAAACACCCAATTTATTGAGACAAAAAAAGAAAATTGAAATTTTAATCTAATAATCCAAATTTCAGCAACGACACCATAAATTAGACAGAAAAGAATGATTATTGCCCAACTCATTGAATTAAGTCTAAATCACAACAGAGCTCAGATAAGGTCCTGCTCATTTCTTTATCGAGCAAGTCATACCCATCCTCCCGCTGTTAAACCAGCAAGTGGATAAACGAAAATATATTACTGTATCTTCCAATTCAAGCCCACACTTCAGCTCGTCAAAAATCACTGATGGCACTAAAAGCCTCCAACATGGGAGCCACGAAATTACCAAAGAAAATGAAAACAGAAATAAAAACGCACAGCATAGTTTATCTTTCTAGAACGCAAAATATGAACAACTCAACAAAGTCTAGAAATTCCTCATTTTCCCGCGGGCATCCCGGAATAGTAGCGTCACACTCAACTTTGAGCTAAACAAAACAACTCACGTCGCTAGGCCAAAAGGAAAGGTGCAAATTTTAAGAAAACGATAAACAACCTTTCAGGAATACCAGCGTTCTGGAGCTTCTTCCAAATAGCCCTAATCCGGTCTGGGTTCTCAGGATGGTAATCATTGTCTGGAGTGTAGTGCTTACACATCCTCTCATCATACAGCAAACCCACGCGCCGTTGACCGTGGCTACCAATACTGTTGCTCTTGCTCTCACTGTCAAGCTCCACTACCGCCGCATCCATGAAATCAAGGCTTCTCCGCCCCTAGCTTGACTCTCTCTGATTCTGTGTGTGAGAAAGAGAGGGAGAGAAAATTGAAGAGAAGTTCGAGTTCGACACAAGGCAAAGGAAGGCCAGAAATTTTGGAGGCTTTTGAATTTGAAATGCAGCTCTTTTTCTGCCCGAGGATTACTTTATCATTTTCTTATCAAGTTTTCCGTGGCAAATTTTTAACAGAAACCACTCAAATTCGGATGCTGCTGTTTACAGAATTTCTATTACTCAGGCCAGTCGTTAGCTCCGCCATAGAATATCTATCTCCGTTACAGCAGTATGTTATAATATAATATTATTTTTCATCTTAAATATAAAAACTAATTAGCTAATTTAAATAGATTAAGAAAATAAATTAAATTAGTTATTTGTATTAAATGGGTCTTGTCTTTTTTAATATATCTTTACTAATTAAACTAAAACTACTATTATTAGAATGATTATCTTAAAAAAATAAATAAATATGAGAGACAAAATAAATTAAAATCTTATATTTAAAATCAAAATAAAAATCAAATAAAATTTTATATTAAGAATTACTATTGTACTATGTTTTAATGTGTATATATACTCTTTTTAAAAAAAAACCGGAATTCATTCCACTTCAAACGACTAAAGTACAAACTCGGTTAGGTTGTTTGGTCAAACTCCATCTCGTCCGCTACTTCCGACCCAGACAAGATTTAATTAGATTTTATATTTAGTATAGAGTATATAAAATGAAGCTTGGTCAGAAATTTTTTTTTTTAAAAAAAAAATCAATCTACAGTACATGCCAATTTGAAAGAGAAAAAAAAATCAACAACTAAAAGATTCTTCCTGTGAATATGACTAAACAACTTTTGGCCGAAAAAAAAGAGAATATGACTAAACAACTTAGCGATATTTGGTGGTTCCTACAAACAATTAGCCTCCTAGCACCAATGATATTCTTAAAAAGGACAAGGTGAATTTACCAACCCAAAATATTTTTTCGGATGCAGGAGTATTACGTGGTACATCGAGGGCTTTGAAGGATTTTTTAAGATGTTTTTAGCGTATATAAATATTTTTTTAGTACATCAATTTAGCACTAGGACCAAAAAAATTATGTACTTTAAAGCACCTAAAAAATATTTTAGAGTATTGGATACATCACAAAATATTTTAAGGTATTAGATGTATTTTAAAAGAAATATTTTGAGATGCTAAATGCATCTTAATCCTTCTTAAAATGATCGTTATCATCACACCCTCTGAAATTAATAGTGGTCAGTGTAAAGACCTTATACTAAGAACGGATGGAGTGTATTAACGAAACATTATTGTTTTTTATTAGAGGATTTTTTTTTTTTGCAGATACTAGAGTTTATTTGCGAGAGTATTTATTATACCAATATATATTATATTGATGATGATAATCTGGGGATAATATAACTAACTTAAATTTTATTATTTTTCATCATTGATACCCGTTGATCAAGATAATAGAAAATTTTTCATCCGCTGTCCAAAAAAGACAACATTTTTCATCATTTGAAAGTCAAAATCTATTATCACTATTTACTCATCAATGTTATATTTAAAAGATTTTTAAATTGAAAGTAAATAATTATAACACTCAAAATAACTAATTAATTGACATTTGATGCGTTATTTTGGATTACTGTTGGCAAAAAAATGAAAAGATACTCCTAACTTTCCGATAGTTTCTAAATACCTCGATGCGCATTCTTCCCTTGACCACGTTAACATTCGTTCGCTCAGGCCGGGCTGTAAAGTCACCCCTCAACTTGATCATGGAAGAAGAAAACTACAAAGCTGAAGTGCGGGGGAAGAAAACAAAATGCAGTTTTGTGCAGCGTTTAATGTCCCTCCTACACTAAACCTTACACACTTTTGTTATGTATTCTGATAGAGCTAAATTTTTATATATTTTATTTTATATTAATTCAGAATTTAAATGATAAATTTGTCTTTAAGTGGTTTTTTTTATATATTATTGGATTAATTGATTGATTTGGGAATTTTCATAAAAATTGGGATTTTTGGATGAAAATATAATTTTTGGTTTCTTATTTTGGGTTTAGAATTAATATTTCCTATTTCTTTAAACTCAATTCTCATATTTTTGGAAAATTGATTTTTGAAAATTTTTTCAACTTCCTACTTTATTTTTGGTGCATATCTAGTACTGCTCTAATCCTAAATATAAAACATATTTTGTCATGTAATTTTTACTACAAAATGGGTCTTATATTTAATTTTGATATGAAATATAACCTACACTAATAGATGCACTTAAATTCTTATAGGTTAAAAAAAACAAAAGAGAAAATCCAATGATGCAAAACTAGTTTTTTTGACTCTCTCTGATTCTGTGTGTGTGAGCAGGAGATGGAGAGAAACTTGAAGAGAAGTTCGAGTTCAAGGGAAGGGAAAGGAAGGCCAGAAATTTTGGAGGCTTTTCAATTTGAAATGCAGCTCTTTTTTTCTAGTCGAGGATTACTTTTTTATTTTCTTATCAAGTTTTCCGTAGCAAAATTTTTTTTGAAGCCACTCAAATTCGGATGTTTGCAGGATTTCCATCACTCAGGCCAGTCGTGGGTTCCTTTCATGGAATTTCCATTTCTATTATATTTTATAATATAATACATCATCTAATTCTTAATATAAGAGTTTATTTAGCTTTTATTTTGATTATAAATATAAGACTTCAATATATTTTATCTCTTATATCTATATTTTTTTTCCAAAATAGTCCTTATAATAATGATAGTTCTAGCTAATATACTTGATTAGCAAAAGTATTTTAAAAAAAATAATACATATTTATTATAAATAACTAATTTAATAATTTTTTAAACTATTTAATTATTCAACTAACTTTTATATTAAAAGATAAAAAGTACACTATTGAACTATGCTTTAATGTAAATAAAAATCAGAATTCATTCCGTTTCAAACAAACAAAGCACAAACAAGTTAAGGCTGTTTGGTCAAGCCCGTCTCTAGGGTTAGGTTGTTCGGTCAAACCCATCTCATCTGCTACTTCCAATTCTAAAGGGGTGTTTGGATGGAAACCAAACCATAGTTTTAGAAATGCTTTTACGGTTTACAAAGTAAATATGTGGATGAGTTTGCCTCGTTTTACGGAAAAGTGCTTCTGAGAAACACTTTTGAGAGTTGCCAAACACCCCCTAAATATAAGTTCAGATTTAATTAGATTTTACATTTAGTATTGAGTATATAAAATGAAGCTTGGTCAAAAATTAAATAGAAAATTCAATATATAGCATATGCCAATTTAAAACAAAAAAACAAAAAAAATCAACAACTAGAAGATTCTTCCTATGAATATGACAAAAGAACTAAGTGACATTTGGCCATTTCTACAACCAGTTAGCCTAGTATCAATAATAATATTCTTAAAAAAGCTAAGGTGCACCTAGCACCTGAAGTATTTTTTTTTAGTGTATCCAATACCCTAAAATATTTTGTTGTGCATTCAACACTATAAAGTATTTTCTTAGGTGCATTCAACATTGTGAAATATTTTTTAATACATCTAGCACCCTAAAATATTCTTTTTGCCTTGGTGCTACATGCACCAAAATATACTTCAGAGTACTGAATGCTCTTTTTTCATCAATTCCTTATTTTTATTCAATTCTGTAAGAGTGAAATCCTTCTGATTCTTAATTTTCATAATATCTAGACTTAGTTCTCCTCTTTGAATAGAGGCTATAGCAATTTTTTTTATATTTTTCAATCTAAGCAGGAGACAATATACTTGGATATTATTCATTATTCTTTCATTTAAGCAATCAGGCCAGTTCAATTGAAAAGGCAAATACCTTCTTTGGAAGCAATTAAGATCAAGAAAACAGCAATAGGAGCTAAATATGCAACAATAATCCAATGGTGCATACCCAGACCAAAACTAAGTTCCTACTCATGACCCACGTAACAAGCTACACCAAGTAAGAAGTATAGAACCATTAGTTCGTAAGGACTGCCATTGTATAACCATTCATCACCACAAAATACTTCAAGATGGTAGATGTATCTAAAAAAAATATTTCGGGATGTTGAATGCACTATAACTCTTGTTAAAATGATTGTTATAATCACACTCTTCCCTTGCTGATGAAATTAATAGTGGTCAATGCAAAGACCTTATAATAAGAGCGGATGGAGTTTTTTTTGGCCAAGAAGAACTGATGGAGTTTATTAACAAAACATTATTATGTTTAATGTTTTGTTAGAGTTTTTTTTTGTTTTCCTGATACTAGAGTTTATTTGTGAGAGTATTTATTATACCAATATATATATATTATGTTGACAATGATAATTTGCGGATAATACAACTAACTTAAATTTTAGGAAAAATTATTCTTTTAATCCTTTAACTTTTAACTCACTTATAAGTCAGTCCCTTAACTATAACTTGCTGCTTCTCAATCCTTCAACTTTTTACTCACTTATAACTTAGTCTCTTATCTTTTTTCTGTTAATAAAGTTTGTCCTTTGCTATCACATTTGTTATCCTATGTAACTGCCACATCGTATCTCACATCCATGTAACTGCCACACTAGATACTATATTAGCATAAGTAAATTTTGTTTTTTTAGAAAAAGACTAATTTAATATTCTTTAATATTATTGAATATCCAAAGTGTGATATGAAGTCATTCAAAAAGGAACTTTGCAAAGAACATCCACTTGTGTGATATGATTAAGAAATATGAATAACACATCAGAATTATTTAACGGTAGGCTTTTAGAAGCTCGAGAGCTTCCAATCATTAGTTCGTTAGAATGGATTCGCATTTACATCATGACAAGATTTCAAGCAAATAAAAGAAAGGCAGAGAAACTTAAAAGTCGTGGAAGTAGTGTATGCCCAAATCCAAAGCAGAGGTTGGATAAAGAAATTCATGAATCACGAAAACAAGTTGCTCGACAAGCAGGAGAATTTGAATTTGAGGTCTCTTGTTACTCACATAAATTTTCAGTTGACCTTGCTTCTAAGACTTGTGCTTGTAGATTGTGAAACTTGACTGAGATACCTTGCAGGTTTGTTACAAATTTTAGAGTTATGTTGGAGTTTTGAATCATAAGTCTATTTTAGATTTTACTAACATTCTACTGATTTTCTATTTCAGGCATGCAGTTAGCTCTATTTATGCAAAATGAGAGGACCCTCATTATTATGTGCATTATTGCTTAAAGATAGATGCTTATATTGAGTGTTACTCTCCCATGATGAAACCAATTAATGGACAAGAAATGTGGGAAGCAACAAATAGGAAGGAGATAGACCCTCCATCTTATCACAGAAGACCAAGAAGACCTCCAAAATTAAGAAGAAGAGCATCCAATGAGCCTTCACAACCTAATAAGATTCGAATGACAAATGCACGGCTTCAGTGTACTTCTTGTAAAAACTATGGGCATAATAGAAAAACATATACTGTTGGAAGAAACTCACAACAAGAGTCTACTAGTACAATACCTCCACCATAAACCTAGCAGGGCAAAAGCAAGTATAAGATGAAGTTGATGTTCTTTGCAAAGTTCCTTTTTGGATGACTTTATATCTTAACATAAGGCTGTGATGTTCTTTGCAAAGTTCCTTTTTAGATGACTTTATATCTTAACATATGGCATAGCCCTTTTTGGATGTATTTGAAATATTATTTTGGACGACATGTCAATATTTTTTTGATGTCAAACTATGGTCCAATTTGATTAATTACAGCCAATGTTTTAGTATTGTCACTGGTATGATACAAATTAGTGCCAAATTGCACTCTATAATTTAGCATCATATTACACAAAAATGGCAGCTTGCTCTATTGTTCACTCATTAATTGTTGCCAGCTTGTTGAGGGTTCGAACCCTAGTATCATACCTGTCTGTATGTGCGTGAATCTATTTAGTCCTATTACATGAAAATGGCAAGGATTGAAGTAAATAGATACTGATATAAGTATGCTAAATTGCTAATTTATTAATTTCCAATAAGGTCTACATGTACAATATAGTACATCTTATCAATTTTACCATCCTAAATAATTGAGTTCTCTGTCTCTAATTCTTGGGTACAAATGGTAGTCTCAAGATCAACTAATTCCTAGTAGACACCTTCAATGCTTCCCACTTCCTCTTTGATCCTCCCCTCTCACTCTTCTTGCTCTTTGATCTTCACCAATGAAACCTCTTCTTGTGAATGCTAAGTAGCTTCAGACAATATGCCAATGATCATTCTTTTGCAAAAGATTTGGAACTTGTCCTATTATATAGAATAAGCAAGATCACAAATTCCGCACAGTCATATAAACAGAGCAACAATTTTATATGAACACTTGTATATGCAAGTATTTCATCTCTTTAGTATAATATTTCATTAGAGAACATCTAGATACCCAAATGTAAAAGCCCGAACAGGTTGTAGTAGCCTCTCGACATAGACCCTTTCCATTTAGAATTGCTTCCTTCAGCTTCCTCAATCTTTAAGGGAAATGAATTGCTTCCTTCACCCATATCAAGAATTAATAAGATATCCTTTGAAATACTATGTGGCTAGAAAAATGGTTCCACACAAACCATACTACAATTCCACTAGCTAATCTCATTTAGATGCAAAAAAACACATTCTAATTGATTCTTAAAAGTCATTACAACAGAAAAAATGAAGTACCCAAATTTTTAAGAGAACAAAGCAAATCTAATTAATGAATCATTCTTGTAGAAGATGCCAAGAAGGAATTTTTAGATCCACTTCCTCCACGCCTTTATCAGTCGAATGAATAGGATGATTTTTAACACCCAAGTGAATAATAGAACCCACAGCTTACTTAACCCAGCTATTGTGAGAAGCCATCAATGGAGAGAAAAGGATGACGTTCTACACAAGTAGACAACCATAAGGAGGCGAACTTTTTTCAACAGTCTAAACAACACGAGACGCAAGGAATGAGGATGTGAGATTTGAAACTCTTTCTAAAAAACAAAATTTACTTATGCTCATATGATATCTGATGTGGTAGTTACATGAAGTGAGATACAATGAGACAGTTACATAGGATAACAAATGTGATAGCAAAAGACAAACTTTATTATCAGAGAAAAGATAAGGGACTGAATTATAAACAAGTAAAAAAATTGAAGGATTGAATCACAGCAAGTCATAGTTGAGGAATTGAGTTATAAATGAGTTAAAAATTGAAGGATTAGAAAAATAGTTTTCCCACAAAAAAATGAAAAGATGCTCCTAACTTTCCGATAGTTTCTAATACATCAATGCACAATCTTCTCCTGACCATGTTAATATTCAGTCGCTGCAGACCAGGTTGTAAAGTCACCCTTCAACTTGATTTAACCATGGGAGAAGAAAACTACAAAGCTGGAGTGCGGGGGAAGAAAACAAAATGCAATTTTGTGCATCGCGTAATGTCCCTTCATTTACAATAAACCTTACACACTGTAGCATTAAGATTGAAATGGTTTTTGAAAACTAATTGACAAACTATGTGATAAATCTGAGCGCTAGCAAGCATTTTCTGTACTTGTTCGTGGGTTAATTCTTGTCTATATCCACCATTCTGAACTTCAGCCTGGGCATTGGACCACAGTGCTACTTCCAGAATACCTCTTCTTTCTCTCTACAAGCTAAAAAGCCATTCAGATTAAAAGCCGTACCTCAAGGTCTACCCTTCATAATAAAACAGGACAGCTTCCGGTGCGACTATCATCTAAATCAGCAGGTTTCTGTACATCTCTTGCATTAGATTTGTTGTATAAGCTAAGGGGGCTTTCTCTGAGCTAATGAGTATCACTACCTGATGACATTTCCATACAAGTCATAAACACTCTTTAACTTCAGACTCGGATGTTGTAAACTTTCTTCCTGGACTGCTTCAAAACCTGGTGGAGCATCCCTTGTGTTCATAATTTTATGATAATCCTGGACTGACTTCAATGGAAATTTGTCAAAAGGAAACTCTACTTTCATATTCTTTCTAAGATCGGCAGACAAAGATGGTTTATCACTAACATTCAAATTCGAACCACTGGAAGTGACTAAGGTCTTCTTATCTTCTGTCTTCTCAGAGGTGTACTGACGTATCGCCCCTTCACCAGAATTAATAGGGAAATTTCCGGGTCTGTCTCTGCGATTCTCAACTGAAGCGATGCTCTCTGACTTCAGACTCGGATGTTTCGAACCATTGAGTTCACGGACTCCTTCAAAACCCGGTGGGGCACACCTTGTGTTCATAATTTTATCATAATCCTGGGTACACTTCAATGGGAATTTGTCAAAAGGAAACTCTGTTTTGATATTCTTTCGAAGATCAGTAGGCAAAGATATTTTATTATCTTTAGCCTTCTCAGAGGTCTTCTGAAGTATTATCCCTTCCCCAGAATTAATAGAGAAATTTCCGGGCTTGTCTTTGCGATTCTGAACAGAGTCAACTCTACCCAACACATCCTGTCCTCCAACCATGTCAATATCCATGTCAACAGCCTCTGTGTCAGTTAACTCTTCAATGGCTCTACCTTCTTTAAGGCGAAAGACACCCCACAGGAAATTCTTAGCATTTAATCTTTCAATACTACCTGTGAACACAATTTCATGACGTCTTTATGAAGAAGTCGAAGGAAGTGCAACAATAGCCAGGCAGGATATTGGGCAGGTAAACAATTACCAAAGCACTCACTCGAAAAGCAGAACGATCAAACAACATTGAATCTAATGTTTAGAAACTGCAGCCTCCATTCTGCAGTTTTCTATCAATAATCCTGAATTTATGAATCTACACGTAGCGCACACATAGAAGCATAGACGTGACAATTATAAAAACAACTAATATATAAAAACGATAACAAAGTACCATACCCTGGGAGTCCTCATTTAGCTGTTTCGAAGTAAACACCAACAACTCCACTCCATCAACAACGCCTCTCAACATAGCGTTTTTGGCATCCAAGAACTCAAATATGTCATTTAAGTCCTGTCTAGACCTACAGTTAATAGTGAATACCAGTATGAGCTACTTGCACACCATATAATTGTATGACTCCAAACCAAGAGGACCATCAGTAAGAGGCAAAAGCTGACCTCTCACAGTTATCTGAAGGAAAAAAGTACAATGCCACGTCTTGAAGTCCCGGACAGTCATTCTGGAACAAATCTATCAAGAAACTGGATATAGGTAGGGGTTGCACCTCAACAACTGAGGGCAGTTTGCATGCATAATAGAATGCTTTACAATGAACAGTGCATGGAGGAAAAGCCTCCAATCCATCATAAAGTTCGCGCAATGCAGCGTTTTGAAATTTAAATCCGCCCCTAGAAAATGGCCAAAAGCACATAGTTTGAAGGTCATTACAACTGTATTCGTGCCACTAAACCAAAATATATGCAGGCTTTACCAAGTAGCAATAATTGACTAGGACATGCTTTGGTCGAGGAGGATCCAGGGAAAGGGAAGGAAGTGAAATTTCAGTTTTGGCATTTTCTTACTTTAGATTTAAATAAACATTTAATATTGAAATTGAAATTTCACATACCGTTCCTAACCCCAATCTCCTCAATCCAAAAATACCACAAGTGAAGGGCAATGATATGCCATGAGATTTGGAACCAAAATACTGCTCCACAAGTGCAAAATTATGTTGTAACACAACCAGTTCTTTGGTAAGCAGTAGGTTTCAATTAAAAGCAAAGCAATTTCTCCACTTCAAAAGCCAGGGAAAGGGGGATAGTCTGTAATTCCCAAGTTCCAGCCAATCACAATAACCTTGCTTTTCTAATGCCAGCAATTGGTTGTTCCATGCAAAATGCATGCATAAGGCCATTTCCTTCAAAGATTCCCTCATATACCTTCCCCACAGCTAATTTCAATTCAATGAGGGGGAAAAAAGGGAATACAAGCATTACAATTATGATTGGTTTGTGTTCCACTGATACATCGTTTTTTTCCGACATAAGTAATATCTGTTATGGGTATGGAAGCACTGAAACTCTCTTGTACACATCCACGTTCATAACTATAGAGGCTTATGTGCATAGGTATGCTTACAGATATACATCTATATAGTCCTTTTAGCCATCTTAAAAGTTAATATCCTACAAGTTATAGATTAAACTGAGAAGTAAATCTAAAAGTTCATTCCTGCCATGGATGGGATTACAAAGTGAACTTTTTTTTTTTCCGGCCAGACAAAGTGAACTTCACTATAAAGGTAAAAGATGAAAGAATAAGTAATAAAGAACATATAAAAGGTTACATACTTCCAGGCAGCATATGAAGAGGGCATGCAGCAGCGATACAGCATAAAATTCATCTGAATGCTCCCCAGGTCTCTCTTATCAACATTAGATCTATCATATTCACCATTAGCACAGACAACACCTGATCACACACCAAAAAGAATATACGCATATATATCAGATGCAGGGATGGAATGAGAGAAGTCGGGTTAAAAACCCACAGTTTGTATGTGACCAAAGCCTTAATTTGTCTTCATTTGCATGATGAGATTTTAAAAGCTAATGCAACAAACTATGGTAGACAAAGTATCCTAGCTTTTCGGAGATGTAGAAGTAACAGACAAGATAGAAATATGCTGTGACAAAGCAATTATTAAGATAAAAATTCTACCTGAATCAACAACAGGCAAAGACTGCCCAACTTGTATAGCTGCACTTGGTTCCTTCTTGTTAGGTGTTTCTACCAGCTGATCCAAGATTTCAGCTGGAACAGGCACAAACCATTCCTTAGTGCATATGAATAAACTTTTCTACGTATAAATGATGAGATGCTAAATTTTAAGTTAACATACTATGGTCAAAAGTGACAAACATGAAGCAAACAAGTAATTTTATATAACTACAGAAATATCGTACAAGGATGAACAAGAGGTGAAAATCTTCCCACTTGTGAAGCTGCACATGGTTCCTTTTCTGTAAGCTTCTCCAACTCCTGATCTAGGGTTTCAGCTGCAGCTAATATACATTGTCCATTAGTAATTGATCTTCCCACACATGCTCCTAATATGGTATACAAATTATTTTGTTCAGAATGCCTGCTTCTGTGGTTACAGAACATAATCACAGGCAACATTTCAAAGGAGTGATACCTTGCAATCAAATCTTCCAGAAGAATGTGTCCACAGCCTTACCTTATTCTATTTAATATCTATATTATTTAGCAATTGTATCCCAATTCATATTCATAGCATAATATATTTCAAAAGGAAGCCACTTGATTTAAATCAGATAAAAGTTGCCCATCTAGCCCAATGCATACCTTCGTGCTTTTTGTAAGCAGTGGACGCATTCTGGTACTACTTGTTATTTATCAAAATCGAGAAACTTGTTTGACACTAGGATATGATCCGCCACCGAATTAGTTTCAAATAATTTACTTAACAATTTGTTTACATCTTTTTATTGAGTGTAACACAGGTCACCTGCTCCCCTAATTATCTGTGAACTATAATTAGTTTGGGGTCATCAAATTACTTCGTATCTCAGCACCAAAGAACCAGAAAGAACGAAGAGACAACATATCTTTGAGCAAGTATGTCACCCAAGAACAATAACTTGTGCAAAGAAATAAGCAAGCAAAACATTTAAGGATAAAATAGCCCATAACTATGACAGATCGGAGATACCTTCAGTGCTAATTGGAAGAGGGCTTGCTTGTGTAGAATACGATGCTTTATCATCACCTTTAAGTGCATTTGCTCTAAAAGTTTCGCCTTTGTTGACCGGTTTGATGAAACTTGAGGAGTGGTCTCTCCAATCACATTCCCTTGACCAGTCTACAGAGATTCCAATAAAGTTAGAATTTAATACCACACACAGCATAAAATTATATTTCCATCAAATGCCTTGCATGCGCAAGTATGTGAAAGTTTTTTTTTTTTTTTTTTTAAGGAGGGGAGGAGGGACTAGATAGACAGAGACGATCGAGGGTGTTACCTTTCGCCAACGAATGACTAGTTTGTTGATTAGTTATTGTAGTCTTTTGAGCTCCACTGTGTCTAGAAAGCTTCCCATGTCCCACAGGTGGTGGGATGGAAGTAGGCTTCACATTCATAGATGAAACCTTTGCACTGATATTTTTTGATTGCCCATACATCTTGTGCATAGAAGAATTCGCAGGAAAAGATTTTGAGGACACTTTACCACCACAAAGTCTAATGGCTTCTTCCTCGGGAATGAATTTCACTTTCCCAGTTCCACCGACTTTTTGGCTTCTAGAACAAGTTTGCAAGCCAGAATTATGCATTTTACATGGACTGGTTGAGTGCATATTCTCATGCTCAGCTATATCAGAAGTATCAAATCCTGGATCTCTTGAGAAATTCTTGTTTTCAGCATATTTTAACGACACTGTATCATTCCCAGAATCGCAAGTTTCACAAATCCAATCATCAGGAACCATTTTAAGAAAAACTTTCATACAGTAACTGCAAACAGAGAGAAATAACATTATTTCAGGATGAGATTTATCTAGCAACACTACAAAAGCATTCATCTAGAAAATTGATTAAATATGTCAAGCATCCCAAGTATTCTTTAGCCCTCTGATTCACATCACAAAAAATTACTGAACAAATAAAAAATAAAACGGTGAAAAAGGCTTTTCTCTTTTCTCTTTTCTTTTCTTTTTTTTTTTTGGGGATAGCATAGCAACAATCAAACATAAAGGCAAGTAAGTGAATTTGATGGATGAACAAGAAGGTCAGGCTTATAAATGAACTAGTTATCTAAATGATACCCCACATTCCCGACAAATTGGATATGTACATTCAAACGGACAAGGGAATTAAGACAAGAAATCATTACACATGTGCACGAGCTACTTTGCATTTGGTGCAAGCAGCAATTACTTCAGGGTAACCAACGTCACCACACACGTCACAAGGTTCAACCTGCAATGAAAATGATCGCCCAAGTTTTTAAAATATCACTTGTACAGAGAAGCCAAGTCTTTCTTGATAGATATTTCAATCTTAAGTATTCATTCATCTTCCTCCCTCCTTTTGAGTAAGTAAAGTCTCTCAACCATAGAAGTTTATATTATGTCATGGGTTAAAACTTACAACCATAAAACAGTTAAGGCAAGACAAATGAGCAGCGTGAAGCCCCTATATGATTTTAAATGAATAAGGTGATATACGAAAGTGATGTTTCTCCTTAGAGTCATAAGCACACAACACATGATCATGCTAGAAGAATTTGGAATGATGTCATTTGTTCTATCATTATTCTTCTATGAAGAGGCAATGCTGATATATGTACCTATAACGAAACCAGATAATTGGTGTAAAGGTTAGAAAAATGTCCCATTCCCCGTCATTGCTTTCTAGCGAACATGCATTTCTGGTTCCTTAATTTTGCTTGAGATTTTACCTTTTTCCTGTAGTTGGTTATAATTTGTCCTCAAAATTAAACTCATCCTTCATCTTCATCCCTTAACTTACATTTCGTTTCAGTTTTATCCATTAATTTTACTTTATATTTCACTTCCATCCTTTAATTCTATTCTTTTCCAATTTAATTCTTCGACTTCCAAAGACTATTCATATGTTTCTTTCCCTCTAGCACCCTCAAATTAAAACGGCTAAACAAAGAAAATCCAATTCCGGCCAAAAAACCCAAAAAGCAAAATGTCCTGTAAGGCTTATTGGTAACTTAATTCTAGTATCATATCACCAGCAACCAGGAAGCCACATAAGACTTTTCCTTTAAACATAGTAGTGTTAGAAATTTAAGGGGGGAAATTGAATGCTCTTTGTAAGGCAAGGGACTATACGAAAATAAAACAAATTTAAATGACCAAAGAAAATAGGAGGTAAAGTTAGGGATTAAATTAGAGATGAAGTTAGGAGACAGAAATATAAATCAAGATAAAATTAGAAGATCGAATTGGGACAAAACGAAATTAAGGGATTAAAGTGAAAATTAAGGCAAGGCTAAGAGATTAAATCTATATTTTACCCAAAATTTTTCTGTTGACCATTGAGGATAGAAAGGATTGGAGCCACTGGATTAAGATTATGCTCATAAATAACATAGGAAAAAAAAGGGCACGACTATAATACTAACAACGGACCAAAATGTTATGAATCTTTTTCTCCGTGAGTTGTTAGCATTGCGATACATCGCAGAAGCGTTGTGCATGTTAATTTATAAATCAATATCGCCTAAAAGCACTAATATTTACAACCGGGCAGCCCTGTTATTATAGCTCCAGGCTCCAGTGACATCTAAGGAAATATATATATATATATATATATATATATATATATATATAACACGTGCAATTTATAAGATCCAGCTCTGTTTTGTCGGTGTGTGTCTAAGCGCATGTATTAAGTCATAATCATATAATTAATCATTAATACATAGACGTAATTTATAAAGACATCAAACCAGCATCGAAACAGTCCTATCAGTTTTTCCCCCCTATCGAGGTTAATGCATTGTTTGCAACTCTGACCTGGCCCACTCAACCTGGATTTCCAGATCTTTCTAAGGTGGAGGTTTGGGATGTGTCGACTCCATTCTATCTACTAACTTTTTTATTTACTCTTTTACTCTCCACCCTAAAAAGATTACGCGCCACATCCATTATGCTAAAATCTTATTCGCATTAAACTTTCAAACAACCTAGTGGTCGCCTCCCTCACCCCATTCCAAATCTTATTTTACACAGACTCGCCTTCAATTCCAAAGGGGACAAATAGCAAGAAGTTCCAGTGATGTTTTAACAGTCACGCTAAACATCAAAACAAACGGTCAACCTCAAGGATCCAAACCAGTAATTTACAGAGGCGCATACCATGACCGAAATGACTGAAAACACGTCGAGAGTTAAAGAGGGGGGAATTCATACAAGAATGTCTCAATAATGTAGGACGAAAACAAACAAGCATGGAGAAAAATGCTGTTGGAGTAGGGTTTTCTGGGGCCTCTTACGCTGTGAGTGTCGCCTTGTTGCTGCATTTCCATGATTGTTGATGGCTTGTTGCTGCAACTTTTTGGAGCTTCTTGTACTGAAAGGAAGGAAAAGCGAAAGGTGGCAATGCATAGAAATGGAAAGACGGACCGACGAAGGAACTGGAGCGGCCCCACTGAGCCAGTCAAGAAAGGGAAAATGACAGAGTGGCGCGATGGAGCGGACGAAAATCCCGTTGATGCACTCATGTACTTGGGTGGGGCCCACCAGATGAAGATAAACGGTGATGATTGGGAGGAGATGAAGCTTGACCTGATGCGCTTTAACGGCTGTGGGCCTGCCCTCCATATTCACATGACAAATGATTGTTTAATCAAATTACAGTAAGCACGCGACCAGCCATAGCCCATAATCATTTGTGGGGAAGCCGTTTCTCCAGTGACCTCCCGTCTGCTCGTGGCGTGGGACGCGGCGGTTGAGGGCTAAAATGGCTTGATTTAACGCCAATCAAAATGTTGTCTCAAACCCACGATTTACTGGGCAAAGCTTTTTTTTTTTTGTCAACATGTTTCATGTAAAAAAAAAAAAACTTTTAAACTGCATTAACTTTTTTTTAAAATATAACAATTTTTTAATTTTACCCTTATTTGATATTGTAAACCTTTTTGAAAAAATAACTATATACACACAACATAAATGAATAATAAAATATACATTCATGCTAAAAATTTAATGAGATGACATATAAATAGAAGCAAAGAAAACTTTTTTCCTGCTTATAAATAGGATTAGAAGAGTATTCTCTTCATTTATCATTCAGAAAATTAGTAAAAAAAAAATCCCTATTTAAAAATTTAATATGGTTAAAAGGACTTGAATTTGAAACACATGCAAGTATAATCTATGAATACAACATATCTTTCACTATGTGTAACATATTTTTCGCTATATGCAAATAACTTCTATATTAATAATTGTTGCACACATCATTTGATGATATGTTGCATACAACGAAAGATATGTTGCACTCACACAGATCATAATTGCACTCGCTCAAACTCAGGTTCTTTTAGCCAATTAAATTTTCAAATAGGGATTTTTTACCAATTTTTTCTTTATCATTTATCTATCTAGCAGAACACATTTTAATGAGAAAATAGAAATATAAATATAATATATGCATCTGAAAATACGTATGTAAATAAATCATAATACCAATGGCTGATAAATAGCTTTTCTTAATTTTATATCATATATAAAATAAGTACAAATAAACAGAAATATAGTTTGTTTGATGGTGGAGAAATGGCGAGAGTGTGCTGTTGTGCGTCAAGAAAATGGCCTTCTATTTTTTTTTCAAAAAAATAGAAAAAAATTATACTAAAATTAAATCAAAACTCATTTAAGGGTATTTAGATTAGTTTTTAGAAATAATTTTACGATATACAAAATAACTATGAGAATGAGTTTTTTTTCAATTTACATGAAAATACTTATTTTTAAGTGATTGTTAAATGATCATTCTCAAAAATTTGTGTATTCAAACGATGAAAGGAAAATTATAAATAAATGCCACAAAAATTTGCATATCTCAAATCAATGATTTGGATTTCAGTAATTCCAAATCAATATAATATATTAAAATAATGTTTTAAAATGTTTATGTTTTTACAACATTGTCCCTTATTTAAAAAAAAAGAAAAAGCCCAACTACCCTTTCAATACCCAAAAAGGATAGCGATCATTTAGCCACCAAGCAACTATGTTAGACGTATGTCATAGATTCGATGCTTTATTCATTTTGCTCCTTCAAATTTAATGGGTACGAGACCATCATTTTGGTCTCCTTCTTGATAGTTAGACTCATAATATCTCCTGATAGCTATAGTAGGCATGATATATTTTGTCCCACATTACAAACTACTCCTCCGATCCTTATTATAAGACCCAATTTGACTTTTTATTTGGTCCTAATTATAAGACCCAAATCATTTTCTCTCTTATATTTATGCATTTTTTTCCAAGATAATCCTTCTAATAATGATAGTTTTAGCCAATATACTTAATTAACAAGGATATTTTAGGAATAACAACACTTATTAATTTCTTTTAAAACCACTTTGGCTTCTATGGATTATGATAGCAGTGGATTCAATGACTAGTTAGGAAATTGATGGAAGAGAAATTAAAGGTAAATTTTAAGAGTTAAAAATTATTTTCATTACTTATATTATTTTTTTGCCGTTACCAAATGTGCAGTTGAAGACAATGTATATAAGATATGGGGACTAAAAACCAATCTAGTAGCTACAATAGCTAGACAAGCATATCACTGCATATACAGGTTCAACTGTTTCAATGAGAAGGTAATAGCAAATTTTCAATTTCATCAATTGAAAAAATAACAGGAAGAATGATTAAAAAAAGCTGAAAATTAGTAAATTTCAAATCAGGTTTGTTAACAACACTTTATTTAATGTTGACAATACTGAATTTGTAAATGATAACAAATTTTTGTTGACATTCTTCATTTGGTATTTATAAATTTTCAACTTCTTTTTTTATGTCATTTTCTTAAAAAAATATTCATCAAATTAAAGCAAATATCAAGGAAAAATTAATCTCTTGGTTCTTGTAGTTTTCGCTCATTTATAACTCAATCCTTATACTTTGACTCGGTGCAACTCAATCCCTATAGTTTTAACTCAGTTGTAAGTTAGTTCTTGAAGTTTGACTCGCTGCAAATCAACCCTTATACTTTTAATCATTTTTTAATTTAGTCCTTCCTTTTATTAGATATATAATTTTATTTTTCAAAAACACAAGGACTAAATTATAAAATGGATAAAACTACAAGGATCGAGTTGCAACGAATTAAACTTCAAGGACTGAGTTACAGCCGAGTCAAAACTATAAGGACTAACAACACTTTATTTAATGTTGATATACTGAATTTGCAAATGATAACAAATTTTTGTTGACATTCTTCATTTGGTATTTATAAATTTTCAACTTCTTTTTTTATGTCATTTTCTTAAAAAAATATTCATCAAATTAAAGCAAATATCAAGGAAAAATTAATCTCTTGGTTCTTGTAGTTTTCACTCATTTATAACTCAATCCTTATACTTTGACTCGGTACAACTCAATCCCTATAGTTTTAACTCAGTTGTAAGTTAGTTCTTGAAGTTTGACTCGCTGCAAATCAACCCTTATACTTTTAATCATTTTTTAATTTAGTCATTCCTTTTATTAGATATATAATTTTATTTTTCAAAAACACAAGGACTAAATTAAAATGGATAAAACTACAACGATCGAGTTGCAACGAATTAAACTTCAAGGACTGAATTACAACCGAGTCAAAACTATAAGGACTGACCTGTATCGACTCAATGTATAAAGACTGAGTTACAACATGTCTAAACTATAAAGACCAAAAAATTAATTTTCCCGAATATCAATTGTTTTCTTTTTTTAATTGCCAAAAATGTGAAAATGAAGAAAAACTTAAATTTTCACTTAGGGAGCTACAGAACAATTTTATGAGATGCTAAGCAACGCCACTGATAGAGTTGAGAAATTAGATGAGTATGAGACAAGACTTTTATAAATTCAGTTGCCCAAACCATCCCAGAGGGATGGTATGAGGATGGGGAAACTCACATCTTTTATTAACCAACTAGAAATTCTTCTCCCGTGCGATGCGCGAATTAGTATATTTAATTAAATTTAAAATTATAATAAATTACATTATTTATTATAGCTCAAGATTTACTTTTTAGAAGAGTATAATCTTTTTATTTATTCAAATAAAACTTGAATCATAGATGCGGAATTTAGGAGAAATCGATAAAAATTTAAATTTATTTATTTATTTTTTCATTTAAAACTCCAATTAACATACTATTTAATTATAATGCTCCACATTTAATGCAATATATTCAAATTCAAATTCAAATATTATTCAAATTTAAACTTAATTATTAATTTTTCTT
Source organism: Neltuma alba (assembly GCF_004799145.2). Lineage (NCBI taxonomy): Eukaryota > Viridiplantae > Streptophyta > Magnoliopsida > Fabales > Fabaceae > Neltuma > Neltuma alba. The sequence goes on along the minus strand of NW_021634903.1, from coordinate 69,994 downwards.
CATTTAAGCTTCTAATTGAATTTCATTTATTTATAATGTTTCTCATATTCAAATTTCAATTAATATATTATTCAAATCTCATTAATTAAATATATTCGTATCCATTAATGTCATACCCAGCCCATTTTCAAACCAAAAAGGTATTACAAGTTTTTAGGAATATAGTTGATGATTCTTTTTTCCTAATAATTGAATTATCTGACAATAAATTTTTTTTCAAATCGCAAGTCTTTATGGCATCAACAGTCTAGTTAAGGAAGATATAATATTAACAAGAATTATGTCATAACTGGAAGTAGGGCAGAACTCGTGTCAGCAAAAAAGTTAGTTAACCTTTCATCCATAAATTTCCATCAAGTTTAGCTCTATAATACAATTTATATAATGATATACACACTCTTTATATTACTAGGTATAGAGAGGACATGTCAATTGATGACGCTTTGGAGCTTGCCCAAAAAGCAACGCACCAGCCAGTTACTAACGACAGGCAAAATGGGGGAGCTGTCATCCATACATAACATATTTTTATTTTTTTTTATCTGCTCTCAAAATTTTTTACTGACTATAATTATACTATTGTTATAGTTTGCCTCGTGGGACAATGGGAATCAATGGAATTATGGCGCGGTAATATCACGGGTCGTTATAATCCTCACTATAACGAGGAAGCTCATCACTGTAAAGATGAAGATAGCAAAGAGGAATGTCCTCCTGATCCCATGGATGTTGAGGGAGGGAAGGAGGTTGAAGAAGAAGAAGGACTAGTGCCAATGAAATTCAAAGGGATGAAGAGAATAAAGCCTTAAAATTAGCTTATGTTTCAACGATTATGATTACGTTAGTTTTAAATTGAAAACATTTTAAAATTTCATTTTTATACAGTATATTGGTTTGAGATCATTGAAATTGGAATCATTGATTTGGGATATTCAAATTTTAGTGGCATTTATGTGAAATATTTCTTTGATTCATTGAATATGTAAATTTCTTAAAATTATAATAATTTCTCCCTCATCAGTTCCCTAACAATATGATCGTTAAAACTTTAATACCCACCACTCACCGGATCGAAACTTGGCTATGATACCGAATTATAAAATCTTTATCTTATATTTTAGGATAGAGAAATTACTCAATCAATCTATCTATTATTAATATATAATAGTATAGTACAAAGCAACACTCACCAAAAGGCACCATGTGGCTTCACCAGGATACAGCTAAATTGGCATTATTTTCCTATTTAATATTTAATAGTTTCTTATTTAATAATTATAAATGAAAAATAAGCCCCTTGTAGCGGTTTGTTTGTTGTGTGCGCCTTAGGACTTGTTTGGATTGATTTTGGGGTTCCAATCCTGATAACTAGCCAACAGTGATAATGAGTCATGCTAGTAGTCTAGGACGTGTGGTTGGAAGGGGAGAAAAAATAATCCTCTCTCCTCATTTGTCCGAAATTTTGGAGGGGCCCCAATTAATTGTGAGAAATCTAAAATCGTGGCAATCATTCCAGCCTTCTTCAAGGTCTAAGCAATGCTGACTTTTTTTTTCAGCCCCCAATTATAAGCACAAAAGTCATAGCTTCGTCTGGCCGCATCCTAAAATTTCAATGAAAAAGAATTAAAGTGAGAATAATTCAGATATAGTAAATAGTAAATAGAATTGGCCAAGATAAAAAAAAAAAAAAAGATAGAGAAAGATATTTGCCAAATAGCAAGTTTTTTTGGCCTGAACTTAATAGTAAGTTACTAATAATCCCATCGTTGGAGGGAAAACAAGGAAACTAAACTGAATTGGTTAAAATAGTGATTTAGGAATCGAAAGTCCAAATCGAGCAAGGCTAATCATAATTGAAATAATATAATTTTATTTAAAATATATAAAAATACTGTTCAGTACTCTTAACAGGATCCACTAATAGGTTCCAAAAAATTGGGTTTCAGCATCTTGCATTATACTACTTCCAATCCTAATTATAAGAGTTAGTTAACTAATTTAAAGAATTAAGAAAACAAGTTAAGTTAGTTATTTGTAATAAATATATATTATCTTTTCTAAAATATCCTTACTAATCAAATTTGTTAGTTAGAACTATCTTTATTAGAAGGACTGTCTTAAAAAAATACATAAATATTAGAGACAAAATAGGTTAAGATCTTATAATTAGAACTAAAATAAAAATCAAATAAAATTTTATATTAAAGACCGGAAATAATACTTGATTTATTTTTTTAACTGATTGCACTTTTGTGGATCTCTCATAGTCTGATCAACAGAGGCCTTCAAACCAAATTAGAGCCCAAAAAACCAAAGGCAACAAAATATAAATAAATAACTGACCTCAGAATCCAGATGTACAAACATATTATATAACATAGATGATGCAAAAACAGAGTCTCAAGAAGGAGCATTATGTAGTAGCCACACCATACTTCTCTATGCTATTAACTATTAGCCCATCATACAGTGCTCCGGTAGGTGGCAGGAGTAGGGACTGTGTCCCGAAAAGACCAAAAGAAATAAAGTGAAAAAGAAGAAGAAGAAGAAGCAGAGATATGAATATGATCACGTCTTAGTTAATTAACAGACTCTCATGAATACTCATTCTGCACAGCTAGCATAGAATGCCTTTCAAGTTCAACCCCAACAGAACTGAATCATGAAGATGCATGAGAACAGCACGGCTGAGATGCAAGAGTAGATACACGTCTCCACGAGTCTAAGCCCGCTGTGGCTATCATCGGAGTTCATGCCTGCTCCCGACGGCCCTAGGCTGCCGCTGCCGATGCCTCCAAATACTCCCGGCGCCGTACCATACGGAGTGGCCGTCGAGGTGGTCGAAGACGATGGCATCCCACTGCCGGTGGCTGTTGAAGATGAACTCCCGGTGGAAGGCGTGGCTGCCGTTGGGGACCCACTACCTGCATTGCTGGTTACCAGAAACAACACCCCAAATTGTTTCTTGGATCATTAGGACTTTGAATCCAGCCCAACAATAAATTATTAACGTATAAATATTAAGGAAATTAAATATGACATAATATTCCATGCAAACGGAATTGCAACTGAAAATGAGCTCAAGCTGCAAATTTATGTGCCACGAGCAGGTTAAGATATCCGATAAGTTCGTCCTCATTCATCCTAATCAAAGCCGGTTGAAAGCTTATAAATTCTCGTACTATGTATGGGTATTTAAAAAAAAAATAAACTTGAACCAAAATGCATGTATAGTGTTTTTAACTGAACAAAAAAAAAAAAAAAACAGATCGACCATTCTAACAAAATTTAGCATTATTCACTCGTTTAACCAAAACACAAACTTTATAACAACCAGGTTGTGCAACCGGCAAAACACAAACTTTATAATTACCCTTCGAGTAGGAAATCAAGAAGGGAACCTAAAAAGCTTGAGCGAGAGGTGGAACTCTAGCCAAAAGCTAGATGTTGAGACAAAAGAAGCAAGAACTTAAGTATCTGATTGACCATCTCATACTACTTAATATGAGATTTAAGAATATCACATTATCAAGTTTTTGTATTAATTTAAAGTGACAGTGGAGGAGCTAAGCTATGAAGGTACACAAAGATGAAGAGATACACGAACGTGGGCTTTTTAAAAAGAAGGCTCGGACATCAAAACAAATGATAATGCGCCTCACCGTCATCAGCCATATGCAAAATCAATCACAGTATTATTCATGGTGTCCACTTCCCCCACTTTTTGACTGCTTTGTAACTTTATTTCATCGGCCCAAAAAAAAAAAAAAACAAAAGCAAAAGGCCATCACAGCCGCCACCCCACTACCACTAGGGACACAATTGTCCTTTTTTCGTCCTTGATCCCTAAAGAATAAGATAATGATTGAGGTTTTCTCAATTGTCTTAAAATAAGACAAAACATTTTAAAAAATTCTGAGGTAAAAAAGAGGTGATGCTTGAAAACTGGAAAGATAAGATAGATAAGGCTCAGATGATTTGAGAATGATTTTTTGTAATGTCTAGCTCAATCCCTTTTAAATCCTTTCTAACACGAGACAGCTAAGTTTTCAAAATAATGATCGTTTCTCTAGTTTTTCATTATGTAATTTCCACGAGGCCCGTGCTTCAGAGGAAGGCATCGGATCCCAATTACTGCGGCGTCTTTGTATCCAGCTTGCGAGTACGTACGATGACTAAATTATGACCAATGAGTCGTGAACAAATGTATTGGTCACATTCGAAAAGGTACTCATATCCGTTGGATCAGGCCCACAAACAGTAACATTTATACCAAGCACCAAGCAACATAGAAAATGAAGGTACAAAAAGAAAAGCAAAAGGGAAAAGGAAAAGTGGCTCGCTAGATTTTTCCTATCTACTCAGTACAAAATAATAAATGTGAACACACAGAGCTTATAAAAATATGAATAATAATAAATGTAGGCGTTTTAAATTAATAATAAATGTTTCATTTTGGTTTTCTTACATCCAAACCAGATCTCATTAGATGTCATTTTCAGTAATTCCCTATCGTTTTCTCACACGCCAAACAAAGACATATTTCAGGTGAATTATTGGTACAAATCCTTAATGAGTTTTCCGTGCGTGAACTGGGGGAACAGTTTCAAATTTTTTTTTTTAAAAAAAAAAACCTCCACCACTTTTCTCCTACATAATGCGCCCAAGGAATTTCAAATTATTACATGTACAGTGCTTTATCCATGATTAGCCACACACAAGTTTATTTCCAATAGTTTATAGTTTATACTGGCATGCCAGAAAAACACTGATTTGCACCCCTTTACCTTTCGGCCTGATTTTGTTGCAACCCTGCTTAGACTCTTGGGAACCACCGAATATATGAGGCGCCACCTAAAGCAACTTCATTTGAGGTCAATTCATCTACGCAGTCGCTAGCCCCATCGTCCCAAAAGTAAAGTTGCCGCTTTAATTGCCTTTAAAGGTTTTGTTTAAAGATGACCACGATAAGCAGATATGAGAGGAAAGATTGGGCCTGTTTTTGCTATTTTGAATTTTACAAGTGAACTCCACTACTTGTTCCTTTTCTCTCTCTTTACCCCATCTTAAGTTTTACTTTAATCTTCTTCAAAAAATCCAAATCCGTGAAGTTCAGTTCAAGTGATACGGCATTGATAAATACTCACATACCAGGCTTCAACTAGGATCTTTAGGTCATTAAAGAGGTAAAATCACTACTATGCTTAAATAAACAGCTAAGGGAAGCTAAAAAAAGTGAGATGATAAAAGAAACAGCGAACGAAAATGCAAGCTAAAGGAGAGAAATGCTTACGTGGAGCTTGAAGGGTAGACACAGCCAGATGTACCTGCTCGTCATCAACCAGAAGAAAATGCAGGGTCAGATATATATATTGGAACCGTTTGTTTGGTGAGAGAAAGAAAGAGGAGGAGAACTGACCGGGGTTAGAGGCGGTGAGAGTGGCGGTGCCGGCGAAGTCACAGGCGCCGGAGGACTGAGACTTGCGTTGGAAGTAGCTGTTAACGGCGTAGTTGCAGTGAGCCCTCACGGTGTTAGGTTGGAAGCAAGGTCCGCTCGGACGGATGGGGTTACAGTCAGCTCCTGCTCCACAAGCATAGTCCAGCGTCTTCTGCAACACTTGGTCGCTTCCGTCCTTGCAGACGCACCAGTTCCCACCTTCCACAATTCAAAACCCAGACCAAGTAAAAATCAACACAGATTTATACAGACTCTCTAAGTTGGAGAAAAAGAAGAATGCGTACTGGAAAGGGGGGTGAAGGCCACAAGAGCGAGTGCCAGAAGTAGAAGAGAAGCCATGTTTGAGGAATACAAGAAAGAAGCTGGATGGATGAGAGAGAGAGAAGGATGGGAAGAGAAAATATGACAAATGAGAGATGGGGATATGTGTAAATGGCCTGCTATAAAGTCGGATGACAGTGGCCGCCCCTTTAATTCCGGTGTCGTTTTGTGCTGGCTTTTTCATGTTGCTGTAAATAAAAATTACTTTTCAAAATTATGGAAGTCCTTAAAATTTAGACATATTGTCATCAATTAATAGTAATACGTATATTATCTTTATAATTTAGAGTAAGGATATCTTATTTTTGTGCTGATTTTTTTAAAAGTTCCGAGGGGTCGTGGGCCCTTGAATCGGGCAGAGCTCTTTACCCGCTATCGAGGACAGAAAAATACAGAAGCATTGGGAGTTGCGAAAAGCGAATAGGGCGGAAAATAAAAGAGGCGCAGTCTTGCACCGCTTTCTGGAGCCTTGAAACATTTCAAAGCGCACCGGAGTCACTGATTTTTGTCTTTTTTTTAATGGGCACACACTAAAAGCATGAATTCACAACAGCACGTACAATTTTTGGCCAACCACAACAGCACGTACAATTCGGAACTTTTACTTTAAAAAAAAAGTCTCATGAAACTGGACTATGAGATGCTAACTAGCAAAGTAATACTCTTCCGGTTCTTAATATAAAACTTAATTTTTAAATTGGTTTTGGTTCTAAATATAAGACTCATTTCTCATATTTATCAATTTTCTTTAAATTACTCCTATAGATACTCTCCCCCCATAATCAAGTAGAAGAGGGAGAGGGGTATTAAGAAAGATGATTATGGTATTTTGGGAAAAATGTGTCACTTTTCTTATAATTAACTAACTTACTTAACTTTCTTAATCTAATCAAATTAGTTAAATGGGTCTTATATTTAGGATCGGAGGAGTAATTTTTTTAAAATTAGAAAGACATATACTAGTGGTCTAAGATAATAAATGAGATCAAATCAAAGTTTTTATATCACTGAATTACCCCAGCTATAGTGGACACCTCCAATCGTACGGAGTATTACTTCTAAATGGGCTAATGAGTTCCATCTTGATGATACACTTTACATCTCAGAACAAAAACAATCCTTGAACTCTTTAAGCATAAATCAGAAATGAGATTTTGAGGAGTCTAAGTGAAAAAGAGAGCCATCAAGTGGATTGGGCAGGAAAGGCTCCAAGCTGCCGCCACATGCACAGAGATGACCTTGGGCCATACCCATGGCCTCTTAGTAACAGTGCTCACCATTTAATCGGCTTCTCTGGGACTTCACTTACGAATACTTTAACCCAACTGGGCTAATTCTTTTTTTTTTTTTAACAAAAGAAATGAAACACGTTAAGTGAGTTGGATACTGAGGGCTCATCAAAACCCATACATACCTTCAAGTTCAAAAAACACTTACAAAGATACTTACAGATCGTCCACTAACAAGATTCTCAAATTGGCAGCGGGATTCGAACTCACGACCTTGTGGGTTATGAACTGACTCCTTACTGATTAGACCAACTCTTATTGAAAATACCGTATGATTATTTCAATACACAAACAACTAATGGAGTTTGTTCAATTGATAACAACTCAATTCATAACTCATAAAGTCATAAGTTTAAATTTTGCTCCTGATACGAGGGCTTTGTTAGTAGATAATCTGTGCATACTTTTGTAAAATGTCTCCAAATTTTAAGATATGTCTTCACCTTGGTGAACTCGCAGATATTTAAGTTATCTAAGTTTTTGTATTTAAAAAAAAAACACACAGACGCAGATCCAAATTCAATTGCCTTACTGCTACCTTGGTCGCTTACGGTTAGTTGCCTAAACGGCAACGCTGGTGTCCAGTGTGAGGCTGGTATTTCCGTTTGTTTGGCTTTTAAAACACTGCGGTATTAAAAATGTAAATTAATATTAATACATAATTGATGACTGACATTGATAATTGAGTATTGAATTGGTGACTCTATATATGTCGACGCTGACATGAATGATCCCCTGTAAGAAGCGCCACGTAACCATAATTTGTTGTATTGTTTCAGAATTTAACGTCATCCTGCTAATTTATTCCTATTCTGATTTTCTGACTTCAGAAAAAATCTTGCACGCTATGTCCAGATCTCTACATGATGCTCGTTTTCCTTTACTTTAAACTGTTTAGACTTGAATCCAGCAGTACAACTTTGAAAATCTTGTCTATAATATGTTTAACTACGTACGATCATAGTTAATGTTAAAATAATATCTTTCTTACATATGTTTTGCTCTCCACAAAAATACAAAATGTCAAAATTAAAGAATATGAAATCATGCATCAAAATATAATATGGACAATTATCTATGCAAGAGCCACTAGGGGCGCACCATGTGTACTCCATCTGGTCAACTAGTGTGACTCCCGGTTTGTTTGACCAACTTTACGTTTACAGTAAGGTCAATCTTTTTACGTATATGATAATGAAATTTAGACTGACTGATAATTAACGTGAATATAACGTTTATACATATTTAAGTATACTATTGTTTTAAAATGTAAAAAATTAAATTAATTTTTGTAGCACACATAGAATTCAAATATACAGGAATAGGGTGTAGTCAATGAAATGGAAACAGAGATAAAAATCATGTTCTAGAATGAACAGATCACCATAGAAAAATTGGAGCAGTTGCAATTATCAAAAATTAAAATTCCTTTACGTTTACTTATTTATTTTCTCTTGTGTTTTTCAATAGTCATCATTTGCGATATGAAATTGTTGGATTAAATTTAAACATCGTTGCGTTTAAGAATGGCTCTCCTCGTGGGATTTTTTCTCTTCCCTCCTCTAAATTTCTTCTTGTATATACGTTTTTCTAGTTTGGCTAAAGTATACATTTGGTCTTTTAACTTTATACAAGATTTTAGTTTGATCTTTTAACTTTAAAAAGTATACTTTTAGTCTTTTAACTTTAAAATTATTAGTTTTAAATGATAATTTTTTATAACAATCAAAGTTATTTTGAAAATTAAATTTAATACTACCTCCGGTCCTAATTATAAAAGTCAGTTGACTAATTTGAGCAGATTAAGGAAGTAAGTTGAGTTAGTTATTTGTCCTAAATAGGTGTTATTTTTCTTAAAATATCCTTGCTAATCAAGTGTATTAACTAGAATTATCATTGTTAGAAGGACTACTGTAAAAAAAAATATAAATATGAAAAAACAAAGTAGATTGGAGTCTTATATTTATAATTAAAATAAAAGTCAAACAAGATCTTATATTAAAGACCGGGGGTAGTATTACAGTATCTAGTAACATTTTATCAACATTCAAAAACTCAATGTTATCATTTCTTGTTAATGGTTATAAGATTAGAGGACTAAAAGTTTACTTTTTAAAATTAAGGGACCAAATAAAACTTTATGTAAAGTTAAATGACCAAAAATATACTTTAGCCTTCTAGTTTTCTCCCTGCTTAAATCAAATCACGTAAATAGCAACACAGTGACGTAAACAACTAAGAAAACAAGTTACAGGCATATATCCACAGTCCACGCATGGGGCAGTATAGGAACACAAAATCCACAGAGCAAGGATGAGACAGAAAAATCAACCGATTCCTTTTGAATCACAATGCTGTAAATGTTCGGATTCCATGAATTCAAAAAATTAAATTGACTTGTCCAATCGCTAATGTAATATTGTGGCTGCATTATTAGTGCTCTTCCTATTGAGTTATTTATTAAGGGAAATATTAATAATAAATAAAATACTCCCTCCGGTTCCTATTACAAGCACATGATAATTAACAACTTTACATAAACTAATGAAATTAGTAAAAATGAGTTATTTCTTATAAAATATTAAAATTATTCTTGATAAAATCAATTAACTGTACAGGAGTTCGGTTAATTAGTTAAAAAGTTTTATGATTTGTTAGAAATACTAATATGAAAAAAATTATAATACTTTAAACAAAACATGTTAAAGATCCTGGCAGGAGTATTTAGAATGAAATTGAAACTTGTCCCAGCCGCTTTAAAGATGCCAATCTAAAAGGGAAAATTAATTTAAAGATTTAAAAAGCCGTTTTATCCTTCTATTTATAGTCGACTACAGGGCTATAGACTACAGCTCAGGGGGTTGAAATTTTATAAGAAAAGAAGACCCAAAAAATTGCAAAAATTAACAAAGTTAATAAAAAAAAATTATTGCATGTATTGCATGAAAACACGTGTAATTAAATCCTAATAAAAACGCCACCAATCTAAATTCACCTATTTTTTATTTTAAATTTCAACTTTCCCTTTTGTCATCAATTGCATTCGGGGTACGTATGTAGCTATTCAGAAACTTAATACATGGATGGTGGACACAACAATACAAACCATATAGGCAAGCACGTGCACCCACCGCACTTAACCAACTCAGATTAACACTAAACCATATAAGTTTTCTCCGTCTCTATATATGCCTAAACCATCCACTTTCATATACCACAAACACTATATATATATCGTACTATTACTCTCACTCACTTAGCCACACAGTTGTGCACCGATCAGTGTCTCGGATCCACATATATAATATGGATACTGCGACTGTCTCTTCCCCTTGGCTTCTGGGCTTGGCTACGCTTGCATTAGCCAGCCTCCTTTATCGGCTTCTTAAGATCTTTAATCGTCCTTCTCTTCCTCTCCCTCCTGGTCCTACACCATGGCCTATAGTAGGAAATATGCCTCACCTTGGCCCTATGCCGCACCAGGCTCTAGCCGCCCTCGCTCGCCACCACGGTCCTCTCATGCACCTCCGCATCGGCGTCGTTCACATAGTGGTGGCCGCCTCCGCTTCAGTCGCCGAGCAGTTCTTGAAGGTTCATGATGCCAACTTCTTGAGCCGCCCACCCAACGCCGGAGCCAAGTACTTGATGTATAACTATCATGACCTCCTCTTCGCTCCCTACGGCCCACGGTGGCGGATGCTCCGAAAGATCACCGCCGTCCATATGTTCTCCAGCAAGGCCCTCGATGATTGTAGGCATTTCCGTCAGGTTCATTTTTAACCCGAGAGAATTTTCCATTCTCAGCAAGAAAACGGACAGTACGCAAATATATAACACATCTCAAAGAGAAATAATATAAACTAATTAACACAACATGCATTTATATAGTAGTATATAATAATAACTCTAGCAAATTTTATTATGCATCGGTCATGAACATGAACAGACAAATTATTTTTAAGACACAGTGTAATACTCATGCTAATTTTAGTTATGCACTTCTTAAAATACATGGCAAACTATTTTCTAGATGATGATAATCTTACACTAGCAAGATTTCGCATGCTGTGATTTTGTTCTCTTTTCTCTATGTGCTCGCGCCAGTACGTGTCAAGGGGATTGAGAGAGAGAGACGTGGCATTAAATTAATTGATGAAAGCAAGTATTGCAGGAAGAGGCAAGAAGGCTGGTAAGTAATCTGGCAAAGGTTGGGTCAAGTGCTGTGCAATTAGGGCAACTGGTGAACATATGTGTGACTAACGCGCTAGCAAGGGCAATGATAGGGCGGCGCGTGTTCAACGACGTTAGCGGCGGGAGCGATCCCAAGGCGGAGGAGTTCAAGTCAATGGTAATGGAAATGATGGAGTTGGGCGGAGTTTTCAACATCAGTGACTTCGTCCCGGCGTTGGAGTGGCTCGACGTCCAAGGAGTTCATGCCAAGATGAAGAAGCTGCACAAGAGGTTCGACTCATTCCTGACCAACATCGTCGAGGAACACAAGGCTTCTGAGAGACACAACCACAAGGACTTGTTGAGCACGTTATTGTCGCTTAAGGAAGTTCAGAATGACGAAGGAGCTACTCTCACCAACGTTGAGATCAAGGCCCTACTTATGGTACCATACTCTTGTCTGTAAAATGAACTTCTTTTTTTTCTTGGCCTTTGGTTTTACTGACGATACGACAATTATATTGACTGGTGCAGAACTTGTTTGCCGGTGGGACAGACACGACAACAAGCACAACGGAGTGGGCCATGTCAGAGCTGATTAAGCACCCGAGCATGCTGGCTCGAGTCCGGCAAGAGCTAGACTCAGTTGTGGGTAGAAACAGACTCGTGAACGAGTCAGATCTACAGAATCTGTCATACTTGCAGGCTTTCATAAAGGAGACCTTTCGTCTCCACCCTCCAACTCCTCTCTCTCTGCCGAGGATCTCAGATAGCGACTGTGAGATCTTGGGTTACCACATCCCCAAGGGCGCGACTCTGCTGGTGGATATCTGGGCCATAGGTCGTGACCCTAACGAGTGGTCCGAGCCGTCGGTGTTCAAGCCTGAGAGGTTCCTTCCCGGCGGCGAGAAGGCTGACGTCGATATTAAGGGGTATGACTTTGAGGCCATCCCGTTCGGTGCTGGTCGTAGGATCTGTCCTGGCGTGAGTCTGGGCCTCAGCATGGTTCAGCTTCTAACAGCAACTATGGCCCATGCTTTTGAGTGGGACCTGGAGGATGGAGTTAACCCAGAAAAGCTTGACATGGAAGAGGTTTATGGGATAACCCTCCAACGAAAGGTCCCCTTGGCAGTGAACCCAAGACCCAGGCTCGCCCCACATGCTTACTCCTAGTTTGTCCGCCTTCATCCCATGTCTCATGTTTTGAGCTGAAGACTTTAGACTGTCTGCTGATAGCCAAGTTAAATAAATCGTAGACAAATATACGAGTGTGTCGGATATATTTCTTAAATGTGCTTTCTGATGTGCTTGCAAATATTTTTTGGGTTCCGTTGCCCCATGAGATGTAGAATTTCTAAATAAAAAGCTGGCGGTGTGGACTCACAAGTTCAACTAATGCGTCAAGATCATCTCGGTTCAACAATGCCCACACCCCTCATGGAGAGGAGGTTGTGGATTCTGTATCCGGATGTTGCGAAAATGGGCTAAGGGGGTGGGTGTGCGGATTCACCCTTATGAGGGGAGGGTTTAAATAATTAAATTGTCCAACCCCCCCCCCCCCAAAAAGAAAAAAAAAACCAAACTTCAGCCAATCCCGCCTCTGTTTTTATGCGAAGACAATGGAAGGAAAACCTTTCTTTTTGTGAGTACGTGGATATCTTGTTATTATTGAAGACAATCAAAATATTATTGAGCAATAAATATGGATATTTCTATTAACAGGGTCTCAAGTTGGTGACTGAAAAATAGCAGAATTATAGTTTCATATTAGAGCCTGTTTGGATGACATCTAAAACTATGGTTTGGAAGGCAAAACTATAGTTTAGATAAGATGACATCCAAACAGTCTCAATTTTTTTGAAACCTTAGTTACAGCTGAAACAATGGTTTGGTGAGAAGTGAAAATTGTTGCTTCTGGGGAGTGAAAGTTGAGTAATTAGAGTGATAATTAGGAGTCAGATCGGAGTAACAGTATATTTTGACCAAAAACACCCAAATTAATAATTTTCACGGAAAATTAATAATTTTCTGTTCACAGCAAAATAAGTCATCTTCTCCAAAAATATTTTTACTCGTATATTTTATAAATATATATCCATGTATTAACAATTAATTAATTAATTATATTAAAGATAGGAGCTAGTATGTTGTTACAAAAACTAGTTGTAAAAAAATATTATGGAATTTCATGTTTAAAATCTTTAAATAAAATCAATCTTTTTACTGTTAGTGAAAAAAAGTATTTTTCTCTAAACATATTTAATCTTATATTTTATAAATATATATACACATATTAATTACATTATCTTATATATTATTAATTATGTTGGTAAAAAATATATTATTAACAATTTTATTACTTTAAATTAAAATATATGATAAAATTTATCTTTTATGTAATTATCATATTAATTTATGCTTCTTTTTAGTAATTTGTATATATAAAAAGTACTTATGATAATAACTATCCAAACATTCTCACTTCATCAGAATCACTTTTTCACAAAATCCATTCTTCATAGAATCTATTCTCTCTATAATCTATTTTTCAGAAACTATTCTTTAAATCATAGTTTAGTTTTGACCTTGATGGTAGAAGCCATGAGCCTGAGGTAACGTGATTTGGGTGTTGGGCCTTACAGAGCCCAGCTTCCTCAAAATGTGGGGCGTGGACAATTGCTCTCCGGGTCACAAGCTTTTAACACGCAGGGTCGGAGAAGGGATGATGGATGAGACGGACAGCGATGCTTATGTACAGATAAGATAAGAGCCATACCAATTGTGGTCTCCACTCCTTAAAAGTAATAATTACAATTCTTTCCAAATAAATTCTCCCTTTTTTTTTGCCATCCCAAATAATAGTCCTTTTAATTTTTGCTATGATGACCTGGTGGCACGTGAAACGCATAACATGCATTTGTTTTGTCATGTTTTGTTTCTTAGCAAGGCAATGTTAACGTTACATCACGCTTCACCCAAAACAGAAACCATGTCACATCTTTAGTTTTTTTTTTGTATAAAAAAAATTAGCTTGTTGGCTTTGTATTTTGCCCAACGCAATAAATACTTTAATCCCAATCATCATAGTGGTGTTGTGGTTGCCAATAGCAACATATTCATTAACATATCCATAAAAATATTATTATCCAAATTTTATATGTTGAGTAAATATGCCAGCTCACCTTGATCAATGATGACCATGTATTTTCGTGTGCTTTGACGGACCATTGCAGTTAATTATTTATTTCTTGGCCGGCAATTGCAGTTATTTATCCAGTTAGAGATCAATATCGACTTCTCATAATTTTTTTAAAAAAAGAAGAGATTAATATCGACTGTTATGAATGAAATACTATAATTACTTAATTATAAAAATTTTATAAAAAATAATTGAGGAGTTAATTACATCATATCTTTAAAAAAAATTCATTTATGGCCGCAAAAATTTACTATTGACACAATTAACTCGCGTCAAACTGAACTTTTTTTCCAAGTAAAATTTTGAATTTTTTGGAAAGCTTATGGGTGAAGTAAATGGAACATGAAAAAGAGGAGGAGGAGAATTCAAATGACGTGGGGATAAGTTTTAGCACATCAATGAAGCAAGTAAACGCAAGACGAAATGAGACGCAAGCAATTAGGATAGGATGGCCCCATGCCAACCCTACTAACTTGTTAATCCCCAATCCCGCCGAACATGCCAAAAACCAAAAAGAAAAAGAAAAAAGAAAATCAAACTTATTAAATCACGTTTGATGTGCAAGTTCGATAATCATTGTTTAAAAAAAATCGTATTAAAATCTTATATTGAACGAAGAGGCTAAAGAATGATTTGTACTGGTCATTGTTAATGTTTGACAAATAAATGTTTTATTAAATACTAGTCACTTTATACAATTCTACATAAACAGTTTAATTATTAAATAACTTCATAACGAATTAGTGCCCGTATGTCATTTGTTATAGTAGAATTTATCATTATATAATTGTATGCTTGTCACTTGTTGTGAAGTTTTTAATAATTATATTATTTACAGCACAGTATCTTTTTGAAAAAACATTAGTGATTGCACGGGGGGCATGCTAAGCCTGTACTTTAATTGATCGTAATAAATTTTGATGTTATGATCATTACCAAATTGAAATGCCGTTTAAATCTCATTTGTTATGTTATTTATTTTTATGTACTCCTCCGATCCTAAATATAAAATTTTATACATACTAATATAAAGGTCTTATATTTATGATCGGAGAATATTAAATGTCAATTAGTGCTCTCCCTAGAAACTTTGAGAAATAAGTTTTATTGTTTTCCGTAAATAACATTTTGTAAATCTTTCTAGATTATAAATAAAATTTGTTATTGTGGGTGCATTAAACTTGTTCCACTTGAATTAGAGGATTTGTATTTAAATTAAACTGTATTCAGTACTCCGAAATATTTTTTCCGGTACAACTATTATCCTAAAATATTTTGTGGTACATTCATTATTCTGAAACATTTTTTTAGGGTGTGTTTGGATGAAACCAAACCATAGTTTAGAGGATAGCTTCTGGAGAATAGATTCTAGGGAGCATAGATTTTGAGGAGAATAGATTTTGTGAAAAAATGATTCTGAGAAGTGAGAGTGTTTGGATAGTTGTTATCAGAAGCACTTTTTATATATACAAATTACTAAAAAAGACATAAGTTAATATGATAATTACATAAAAGATAGATTTTATGATATATTTTAATTTGAAGGAATAAAATTGTCAATAATATATTTTTTACCAACATAATTAATAATACATAAGATAATATAATTAATGAATAATTAATATGTGTATATATATTTACAAGATATAAGATTAATATGTTTATAAAAAATTAATTGAGGGATGTTAAAATCATATTATTGTTGAGATCTACTCTGACAGGCACAATTATACTCTCCAATTTGAGCCAAAAGCAGAATGGATTCACTTCTCCTGAAACCATAGTTTCGGGTTATGACATCAAAATTGATGCTGTTTTGGTGATATTCCACCCAAATCATGGTTTTGCCTCCCAAACCATCGTTTTGGGAGTCACCCAAACAGGCCCTTAGATGTGTCCAAAACCGTAAATTATTTTTTGATGCATTTAACATATCAAAATATATTTTTTTTGCGTCTAGCACTCAAAAATATGTTTTTGTGCATTCATTACGAAAGCGAAAAAAATATTTCTAAACATTAGATGCGTTTAAAAAGTATTTTAAAATACTGAATACATCATATAATATTTTAAAATGTTTGATATATTTAAAAAATATTTTGATATGCTAGATACAGTTTAACATTTTATATTTTATAGTTGTTCAAACTAATCCCAAATTGTAGGCCGATTCGCAGTCGTATTAGATAATTTGATTATTTCTTTAATTAATGCGCTGCTTATCTTATTACCATCCTGCTAATATTTTTCAGGCCCAAAAAAAAAATTCCTGCTAATATTTTACTATCTTACCGTATTAAATAAACAAGAAAGCTCAGGCCACAAAAATAATACTCCTCCAGTCCTAATTATAAGATCCAATTGATTTATTTGAGGAAATTAAGGAAGTAAGTTAAGTTGGTTATTTATAATAAATAAGTGTTGTCATTCCTAAAATATCCTTGCTAATTAAGTATATTGGCTAAAACTATCATTATTAGAAGGATTATCTTGGAAAAAAATGCATAAATATAAGAGACAAAATGGATTGGGTCTTATAATTAGGACCAAATAAAAAGTCAAATTGGGTCTTATAATAAGGACCGGAAGAGTAAATAATTAAATAAAACCCGATGAAGAAACTTCCACAGACCGAAGTCGTTCTCGTTCGCCGGTGGAATGAGCGTTGCCTTCTCAATCCACCGTACCCGGAATGTCACCCAAACCTCCATCATCCATCGCCCAAGTTGCAATTTCAGCTAATCGAATCTTTTAAACTCTCTGATCTTCTGAATTTATCATGTTTTGAACCCCTCCAACCAAACGTCACCCAACTATGCTCGTTCGGTTTCTCAAAACCCTTTTCTTCTCAATACACCAATCTGATTCCAGCCTTTGATATCAGTAAATAAAAAGCGAGGAAGAATAAGGAATAGTAATTAATCCACGCGAAATGATGTCAAGGAATCTCCTTCAGGCCATCCAAACCTCGCTGTCTCTCCCTCCAACTGCGAGCCCTGCGTCGAATACCAGCGATCGAGGTCTAAGATCTCTCTTCTCTTTGTCTAATTGCAATGGTTTCTGGTACGACGCCTTCCTTGTCGTTCCGTCGGTTTTGTTTGTCCTGTATCTGGCGGTCCACGCGAAGAAGAACCTGAAGAAACTCTATAATGGAGGATCTCATGTAATGAAATCATGTTATGCACTGCTTTGGGTTGCTACCCTTTTAAACCTCGCTTGGTGTTTATTCCAGGTATGCATAGTAGCTTCTTGTGTTCATTGGTGCGGCTAATTGCATGATAAACAGAAGAAAATAGTGGGGAGACTGGATTTTTGTCCTTCCCAGTTTTTTGACCTTTTCTTTGGGCACGAGAACCTGAGGAGATGAAATATATTATACCATTTAGAGCGAGTATCAGGATGTGAAGTTATGCAAAACAAATTAAAGTGATAAAGATTTAAGATTTTGGATTGTAAAGTCAAGGTTGCTGAATAGATGTTTTTGATGATTGCTGAGACAAATATGATCCTCGTTGCTGACACTTGAAATTGAGATAATACTTTACGCGTTTATGTGCCAGATGGACCTTTAGATTTGGATCTGAAAGGTCCGAGGTGGCTGAGTGAATGCTACCGAGTGTCTATGCTGTAGGCTGGGGTTTTTAGTCCCATGACTATTTATTGAATAAGCTTTTGCAGCTATATGTTTGATGCAGTTTCTAAGGAACTTATGAGTATGCATTTGACCATCTCTGGAATTTCTTCCAGTGAATTTGCGCATGTTATTAAAACTTTCTTTTTTTTTTTCCCTTCATCATTCACTTACGTGTAATGTTATTGTTGTTATTTCAAGCAAGGAAGAGTTCACGTTATTTAAGTGGAGATAGTAAAAGTGTGGCGTGATTTTCAACTTTGTTTCATCGCAAATATGTGAAAATACTCACTCGTTGCCCCTTCAGTTGGTTTCAGGCTTTGCATGTGTGCTATTATTGGCTGTAAAATAAAATTTCAACTTCGACTTCTCTCTTGTTTAAGCAGGGATGGCAGTGCTCTTCGGGCAAGGACGTTGCATGGAATTTCCTGTCATTATTGACGGCATCTGGAATTCTTTGGTTGGAGATAAGCATGACGGCTTTTCTTCTCAAGGATAATTATATGAATGGGATTGAAACTCTGGCGCAAACTTTCCTTGTATCTGGAATCATTGTGGTTGTGGATACTCTTCTTAAGGTAATATTTCATTTGCATTAGTTGATTCACATGCATGCGTTACACATTTTCCGCCTGTTCTCGGAGGTAATGTACCATAATTTTTGGCCCACACTGAAATATATTAACTTTTTTCTACTTCATATATCATGGAACTACTTTGTGTATACAGTCATCCCTTGCAACCCCCCCTTCTCAAAATCCGTGATATATATATATATATATATATATCTACCATGAGCACGTTGAATCTTTGCAACGTATGTTTTTGGAAGCTTTAATTTAAATGGCTTTCAGAACCTTTCTGTGTGGGTTACCAAATGATTTGCAAACTCATTTATTTGTCTATGGTTCCAACTGTTGCTTCCCCATTTCTGTCCTACGTAGTACTAACATAGTAACAGAGGTTTCAGACTTAAAAAAAAAAGAAAAAAGTAAGGGGTACTTCAAACATTTTATATCCAATTTATCCTCAAAGCATCTCTTGAGCTGCTTAAAATTGAGACCCCATAGATAAATAGCCTTGACCGAGGAGACCCCAAAAGTGTTAATATTTTTCAATTTAAGGCTTGTAGTTGCAACATGTGGATTGGATTATCATTTCTATTCTTCTATCACTATTTTGATCTCGCAGTTATTGATAGGATTCACTCACTTGTTAACTTAATTTTGGTCCTGCCATATACCAGACGCATAAATAAAAGAACATTTTTATGTGCTAAAATCTGAGTTACGTTCTATTGTCTTTTAAATATTGAAACAAGTGGTATGTTGGAAGCTTCATTTTAATTTTTCAGTTCATTTGGAAAGAGATTTCCAAGTCATTACAAAGTATCAACTTGAATATGGGGAAGAGGGCTAGGTGTGCCAAGAATTTAGTGGTGAAATTTTATCATAACTACTTATCTTTGTGAACATGATTTTGCACAAATGGGGAAGGGTGTTGGAAGAAGTGTATTTGGGGCGAGGATATCCTATTATTGTTGTACAACTTGATTTAGTGATTTGACCTTTTTATATTGATGTTGGTTGCTTTGTTTCTCTTGTATTTTGATTATTGCTATCGTAAAATTTCATTATTCTTCCTATGAATTTCCCTTTTCCTCCCCCTCTCAATTTTTTTGGTTGGTTATGATTACTTTTCACAGCATGTTCCTTGCATGTGACTTATGTTGTTTCTGTCCATTTAGTTGCTGATTATTCTCTTTGATGTCAATTTTTCTGTACATGCTCGTCAATGTTGCCACTTTCCTCTCCACTCATCTCGAACGTTTTGTTTCTTGATATGCCTTCACTAATTGAGTACTTTTATATCAGGCAATATATGTTTTTGGATTTGGAGTCCCTTTGTTCAATCGTGATGTTGGAAGCTCACATAAGATCAAGTGGGGTTTGTTGATAATTCACAAATTGTTGCTTGCAGCAGCATACGGCTTCATATTGTTCGTACATTTCTCTAAATGGAGAGAAAAGCTGCCTCGTAAGTGTGTGTGTGTGGGGTTCTGCTGTCACCTTTGTTCTTATTTGATCCATGTTCTAATCAAAGTAGATCCTCTCCGTCCTTGCATTTGGAGATATAGTGACACAAAAGAATGTTACTGTTTATAGGATCTACATGTCATAATCATACTCACCCATTCTTTTTCATCTTTCTCCCTCTCTGAAATCCCTTTGTAGGAAGGGGACCACAAATGTGTTCTGATGTATAAATTTCTTCTACCTTTTGCAGCCAGACCAGCATTCTACAACTATGTTGTTGCAATGTTTGTCTTTAGTTCAGTTGCCCTGTTTGCTTGTGGGCTAGCAGTGGTTGGGGCTGGCTTGGGCAGTTGGTAATCTCGCATCCCTTCTCTGCCATTGAAAGTAGCATTCAATAGTTTATTTTATGTTATATGAAATTTTCCCTGAATGGATGGATCTCCTTTCCTGCAGGATATACGATCTCACTGTACTTTGTTATCACTCTCTATATCTGCCATTTCTGTATGTAACTTTTCTTGAAGATTTTTTCCAGGTAATCATTTCTTGCCATATGCTACAGAAGTTACATCCAGATTTCCTATTAACAAACACTAACAAATAGGGGTTTCAAAATGAAGACAAATCAATTCAATTGACTGAAATTAAAAAAGGAGCGAAAATTGGTTTCTCTTGTATTGAAACCGATTTAATCGACATAAAGGTGACATTTGGGAGGAAAATCTCTGGCTAAACAAAAGTACTTACATCACGTGAGAAAAAAATAGATTTTTGAAAGTCAAGAAATCTGAAATAACTTCGATCATAAAAAATAAATAAATAATGGAGCAAATCGAACTTTGCTGAATCAGAATTAAAGAGAAAGAGTCTTCTTTTATGCAAAACTGATTAAAGCAGTCTGGTTTAATTTTGAATGAGGTCCTAAACAAACTCGTTGTACCCATGAACAACTCTATTCACAATTGTACTGCTTTCTTGTGGTGGAATTGCCCTAGTGTCATGCGGCGAACTCCTGAGTGCGGTCCCTCAAAAACATTGTAGTAGGCATTGCCCACTCAGGGATGTCTCTTATTATAATAAAAGCTTGAGCAGCGTATGATGTGTTAGTTCTTGCTTCTTGCTGCAGGAGGAAGACTTCCTTTTGGATAATGCTTATTACTCCGAGATGAGAGATGCTGGATTCTTTGACGCTGAGTGGGAGTAATTCCTCGACAACTTGTAAATGGACAGCCATCTTTTTATCTGTGTAGTGTGTAAATATTTTTAGATACCTATTGTCTTTTATGGCAGAAGCAGGGGGGAAAAGATTTAAGAGAACAAGTGTGCCTGAACGAAGCTTTAATTTGAATAAACCGATTTACTCTTTTAAGCGGTTTATTCCCCTGTTATGTTGCATGATCTGCACTGTAAAATAAGCTTCCATGGACTATAACAAAGCAAAGCTGGGAGGATGAATTGCATGGAGAATAAGAAAAGGGATAAATACTTGCAAACAACTGGGTGCGATGAATTCAGAAATCCCTATCAAATTGTGGGCTTTCATGAGCCCCTTCAATATGTCGGCTTTTCGCACTTGTTCGGTATATGAATGTGTCCGTGTTGTCAATTAACAAATGCCTAGGCTTCACCGTAACTCGTCTCGCGATCTCAGCAACCAATCCGTCCAAACCATCCATACCATAGAGGACCACATGCGGTGGCCTAAAAGACACATCGCAATTTATTCAATCGTCCACGACGGCTCAATCCTGCCATCTTCATGCCTGGTAACAGAGTAGGCGGGTTGATTGAAGCTCTGACATAGATACTTTGTAGGGTGGTTCTGGTTTGCTTTTCTGAGAATTGGGTTTGAAGGCCAACATGTGGTTTGCTTCTTTGACAACCCTTTGACCCCCTCCAGTGTTTTTGAGTATGTCGCCTCCCACATCCATTGCACTTGTCTGCTTGAGCTCGGTCTCATAAACACAGCACCCAAATCCATGTTTCACATTTGCATGGCATCAGCGTGTGGGGCTCATCTAATGTATTTAACGTTGTGCGCCTCTTCTGTTAACGCAGGTCGACATTGGGCTGTTTTAAAACATCAGGGGAATAACAATTGCGCCTCTCCAAATATTTCGGGCTAAAATTTCACCTCAACCCTCCTGTTCTAAGATAACCTAATAATTGTCTTTTATTAATTCTTCCGTTACAATTCGAGAATTCGAACACTGGACTGCTGCCCAAATCCCATCCTATGGCTATATGTCATTAATTTTTACTAACGCAGATACTGTATAATCAGATTCGCATATGAAATTGGCTAATGTGAAATAATAATTTGGATATTCACTCTAAGCACTGAAACACACTATGGGAAAATCAAAAGAAAAACAAAGGCTAGATACAATGAAGGGATTAATCTTTAAAAAGAAATTACAATGAATAAATTGGAGAAAGAATAAAAATTACAGTTTGGCTTCTCTTCTCTAATGCCATTGGCTCATGAAAAAGAATTATTCAAATAATGTAAAAAATTTCAACCATTGAATGCAAACACAGAAGAAAGCATAAGGACATACAAATCTGGAATTCTATTATCTTTAGGGAGACTGTGAGTACAGGTGTGGTGCAAGCCTGGGCTTTGGCTGGGCCAACAGAGGGACCTTCCGTTGGAGGGTAAGCCCATAAGCCTCGTCCATGTTGAGCTTTTGTGGGCTGAGACCATCGGCAAGCTCCCAATTAAAAGCCTGGGCCAGAGTTGCAGTCAGAAGCTGGACCACTCGAAGCCCAAGGTTCATGCCAGCACATATCCTCCTCCCACCACCAAATGGAATCACCTCAAAGTCATTGCCCCTAACGTCCACACCAGCCTTCTCCCCGCCCGGCAAGAACCTCTCGGGTCTGAACACCAACGGGTCGGACCACTCCTTGGGGTCACGGGCTATGGCCCAAACATTGAGCAGGAGAGTGGCCCCCTTAGGGATGTGGTATCCGAATATCTCACAGCTCTCAGCCGCGACTCTGGGCAATGAGAGAGGAGTGGGTGGATGAAGACGGAATGTTTCCTTTATAAAGGCTTGTAAATATGGCAGGCTGGGCAAATCCAACTCATTCACCAGCCGGTCCTGGCCCACTACGGAGTCCAATTCCTGTTGGACTCGGGCCAACATGGTCGGGTTTCGGATCAACTCGGCTATGGCCCACTCCGTGGTGCTGGATGACGTGTCAGTACCGGCCGCAAACATGTTCTGCAAGCAAATAGTCATCAACCATGCATGTTAGACCAAGCAAATGCCAATTGATCAAAGTGGACTCAGTAGGAAAATTAATTACCAGAAGTAATGCTTTGATCTCAACGTCAGTGAGCTTGGTTCCTTCATCATCTTGAGCCTCCTTAAGAGAAAGCAATGTGCTCAACAAGTGCCTGTGGTCCTCGTTCTGAGAAACCCTGTGTTCTTCGATGATGTTCGTCAAGAAGGCATCGAATCTTTTGTGCAGTTTCTTCATCTTGCCTTGAACTCCTTGAAGGTCCAGCCATTCCAACGCCGGAATGAAGTCGCCGATGTTGAAAACTCCGGCCAGCACCATCATCTCAACCACCATCGACTTGAACTCGTCCGCCCTGGGATCACATCCGGCAGCACCGTCGTCGAACACGCGCCGTCCTAAAACTGCCCTTGCGAGTGCGTTGGTGGTGCACACATTCAGCAACTGCCCTAAGTTCACCACTTGTGAGGCGGCACTCGCGAGATTACGCGTCAGTCTTCCCACCTCTTCCTGCAATTTGCATTCACTGAATGAGTTAAATTCATATTGATTAAAATGCAGGCGAAGTTGCAAACTCTGGTTTGATGTCACTCGAGGATCATCGATTCTACTATATTGCAATTTTTTTGCCTGAAATATACATTTCTTCATTATGTAATTTTTGCACACTTCTGTGATGTACGTAATGATTAAAAAAAAATGCATACGAACTTGTTTTCCTCCCTTACGTACTCAGTGTCGCATGGAGGGAAAGAAACTACTAACCTGACGAAGATGTCTGAAATCTTCCAAGGCCTTGCCGGAGAAGAGATGAACAGCGGAGATTTTTCGGAGCTTGCGCCACCGTGGGCCGTAGGGAGCGAACACGAGGTCTTGATAGTTATAACCCATGTACTTGGCTCCGGCGTTGGGAGGTCGGCTGGAGAAGTTGGCGTCGTGAACCTTCAAGATCTGCTCGGCGACAGAAGCCGAAGCCACCACGACGACGTCGACGAAGCCAAGGCGGAGGTGCATGAGAGGACCATAACTCCGAGCTAAATCGGCCAAAGCATGGTGAGGCACAGGTCCCAAGTGAGGCATGTTCCCGACGATGGGCCAGGGTTTAGGACCGGGAGGAAGAGGAAGAGAAGGCCGCCGGAAGAGGTTGAGAAGGCGATAAAGAAGGGAAGCTAAAACCAGAGAAGCCAAACCCAGGAGCCATGGAGAAGTCACAAAAGCCATATTCGAAAAAGACGAATTAATGAGAGAGTGTATTATAATAATGGTTGAGCAGGATATGAATCGAAGAAGGAGAGAACAATAAAAGAATGATGTGTGAGGAGGAGGAAGAAGGAGCTATTTATAGGGTTTTGATGTGGACAAATAGTGAAGAGTGGTGGGTGGTTGAATTGAACTAGAAGACAAGGTCAGTGAGACGACTTTGTGGCTTTCGCGGGCTGCTAAAACGCAGAAAAGTTCATACGGGGATGAAGCTTCTGTTTATTAATTGCGCTTCCAGAATAGGATAGCAAGTCAAAATAAGATATATGGAGGAATTTAACTTTAACGGTATTTTTTCAGCACTGGTATCTTCTTGGAAATACCCCCTTATATATATTGTTAAATTGACAAATTTAATTCTAATTTTGATCATTTTTCAGAATATATATATATATATATATATATATATATATAGATGTCAAACACGATTATGCTTTTTACGTAATGTTTCAGTTGAGAAAGGGTCAAAGATATAATTGGCGAAACTATCTATATTAGGAAAAAAAATTTAAAATCATAATTAATCTTACTCTGGCCAACAAAAGGTCATAATTGATCTTTATATCAACATTTAATTAATACTAATCTGATTTCTATAAGCGATGACTGAGAAATGTTGATATATATTCTTTTTTTTTGATAAACATGATATATATTCTTTTATCAAATGAGAAATCAGTAAAAAAATAAATAAATAAAACTTCATATCAATATTGGAAAGGATGGCAAAATTATCAGCGTAGTGGTAATTAAATAAATCAAATTCTTACGCACAAGATAGAGTATTCGATTGAATTGATCTTTAGGAAGGGCCAATAAAGGTAAGATTTTGAATAATAGGAATAGCAAATTAATTAATAGAAGATAATCGATGAAAAGGATCTTTTGAACTATAGTTTGGTCAATTTATTCAAACATATATAAGTATATCCTATTGACCAGATAATAATCTGGAACTATATATTAATAAATTTATTGTGCTGACGATTGAGGAGCGAAAAACCTACGCAACGCAAGCCGACAATATCGATATATAAACAGAGAAAGGAAAACGCACAGATGAGGGAATAATAGATGATTGCATCAAAACGCTGTCACGAACAAGCCACACAAGTCATTTGTTTAATTGGATTCACTCTCAACATTTTAATAATTAGAGAATTTCAGCTGTGATGGAGACTTTCACCAAGTTTGAAACTGTCGTTTTCCCAAAATTAAACGTGTTGAATAGTAAAAGAACGACCAACATATATATATATATATATATATATGAGAGCAGAGGACGTACGTCCATCAGCGATGATCGACGTCGAAATCATTGATGACGCATATATATATTCTTAATATCCTCAAAACAAGAATTTATGTGAAGTTTAGAATGAGAGCAACAAAGCGACATCGAGTTCGGAGGCACAATTGTAGGCAAAAATATTCCTAGCTGGAACTTATAAAACTCATGCCGTTGACAACTATAAGCATGCATAATGCTTGATCTTCCATATCTCCAAAAACACTGTCTACACACACACTCCAATTCCAAGCGACGTAGGACACCAAGACTGCTTAGCAGTTTTAGATCCGTCCAGTAGGAATCTCCAGTGACTTCCTCATATATACATAAACCCAAAATAAGATAGCAATTAAACCACAACTATTATCATCTACACCTTTTTATCCTAAATATAGGAGCTAGCTAGTTATTGAGGGATCATTTTTAAGTAGCTCCTTTATATACATACACAGAGAGAGAGAGAGAGAGAGAGAGAGGAGAGAGAGAGAGAATCAAATAATGGAGTATCAATCTGTATTCAAGCCAGGCACACAATGCAACCAACACCTGAGATGGGTCAATTATAAGAGATGCTGGACAGCCAAACCACGCATGATCTTCACAACACATGAGCCTGTTGAGTGGCATAATTCCTTTTAATTTCCACAATTTTTCTTATACGTCGTGCAGAGAGTGGTCGCATGAGGATTGCGAAGCTTTTTGGGGGAAAAATTGGATGCCAACTAATTAAATTAGTATGCTGTCCACAAATGATATAATATATATATATATGAGAAGATGTAGGCCAAGTGATAGATGATAGGCTTGATGCTTCACTTAAACTGTCCCAATACAACACATGCGTGAAAGATCATCACAAACTGAACTAATTAGCTGAATGGCCTCTCATAGCTGTTAGCCATATATATTCCTCCAAATCTGAAACATCCTAGTCCTCTTTCGATCAATCAATATAACATACAAATGTAGCAGCCATGAGATCTACGTACTGACTCTCACCGCAGATTTGGGTCGGAACGAAGCCAGGGGCTCATGCCAAATCAAATGATTGGTTCATAAATTTCTGCTAACCAGCACATTGGATTACATGCCCAACCGGATCCGCCACCTTTTTTTTTTTGCAGCCATGGAGTCACAATGGGACGAAACACGTAATTATATCAATGGTAAATCTTGGGGCCAAAAAGAATCAGTGACGTGGAACACAACAAATTGGGTTAAAAATTAAAATAATAATTTGGATAAAATCTCTGAGCACTGAAATAAGCTTCGGGCCGCAAGACAAAATAGAAGATAATAGCAAAACGAAAGTAGAAAACAACGCTAGTTGAGGACCATGAAGAGACGAACAATACTATGAATATGTGAGAGAAAAGGGTGAGATTAAGCCAGGACCATTAGGCTTCTCTTCTCTGGTGCCCATTGGCAACTGAACAATAAATTATACAATATAACAATACAGCAAATTCTAAACAGGTGAAGGAAATACACAGCAAATCATATCCACAAGCATATTTGGAAGTCAGATGGCATATCTCAGTAGATTGTCAGTACAGGTGTGGCAGAAGCCTAGGCTTTGGTCGATCCATCAAAGGAACTTTCCGCTGGAGGGTAAGCCCATAAGCCTCTTCCATGTTAAGCTTTTCTGGGCTGAGCCCATTTTCCAGCTCCCAATCAAAAGCCTGGGCCAGGTTGCAGTCAGAAGCTCGACCACTCGAAGCCCAAGGTTCATGCCAGCACATATCCTCCGCCCACCACCAAATGGGATCACCTATTCACCTAAAAGACCTTGCCCCTAACGTCCACACCGGCCTTCTCCCCGCCCGGCAAGAACCTCTCGGGCCTGAACACCAACGGGTCGAATCATTCCTTCGGGTCACGGGCTATGGCCCAAACATTGAGCAGGAGGGTGGCCCCCTTAGGGATGTGGTATCCGAATATCTGACAGCTCCCAGCCGCGACTCTGGGCAGTGGCAGAGGAGTTGGTGGATGAAGACGGACTGTTTCTTTTATAAAGGCCTGTAAATATGGCAGATTTGGCAAATCTAACTCATCGGCCAGTCGGTCCTGGCCCACTACAGAGTCCAATTCCTGTTGGACTCGGGCCAACATGGTCGGGCTTCGGATCAACTCGGCTATGGTCCACCCTGTGGTGCTTGATGACGTGTCAGTACCGGCCACAAACATGTTCTGCAAGCAAAAAGTCATCAATCATGCATGTTAGGCCAAGCAAATACTGATTGGTCAACGTGGAGTCAGTAGAAAAACTAATTACCAGAAGTAATGCTTTGATCTCAACGTCAGTGAGCTTGGTTCCCTCATCATCTTGAGCCTCCTTGAGAGAAAGCAAGGCGCTCAACAAGTGCCCGTGGTTCTCTTTCGTAGAAACCTTGTGTTCTTCGATGATGTTTGTCAAGAAGGCATCGAACCTTTTGTGCAGTTTCTTCATCTTGCCTTGAACTCCTTGAAGGTCAAGCCATTCCAACGCCGGGATGAAGTCGCCGATGTTGAAAACTCCGGCCAGCACCATCATCTCCACCACCATCGACTTGAACTCATTGGCGCTGGGATCACATCCGGGGGCACCGTCGTGGAACACGCGCCGTCCTAAAACTGCCCTTGCGAGTGCGTTGGTGGTGCACACATTCAGCAACTGTCCTAAGTTCACCACTTGTGAGGCGGCACTCGCGAGATTACGCGCCAGTCTTCCCACCTCTTCCTGCAATTTGCATTCACTGAATTAATTAAATTAAAGTCGTATCTTGATTAACAACATGATGCCAAGTTGCAAAGTCTAGCTAGGTATTAATTGTCGAGATGCAATCCCATGCTTTATTAGTGGGGAACTAGTTTCAATGCTTATTGTTTTGATGAGTACTCCAAGCTCATGAAATTTTGACCGTGTATATCTAATTTGAATAGTTCAGATTTAAAATCTTTAATTAATCATTTCAAATAAAAAATTATTTTAAAAAAATGATAGTTAAGAAATTATTTTTATTTTAGATTTCATCCATATTAAAATAATTATTTGGAACAAATAAAAATAAAAAAGAAATCAAATCTTGACTATCTAAATAAAATATGAATAGTTTAGATCTGATGAGTTTAATGTATTTATCAAAACGATAAGTACCGAAACTAATTTCATTAGTTGCCTTCATATCCTTATAAAAAGGGCCAGGTTGTTTGAATCGAACGGGGAAAGAAGTTCTGAAACTCTCATATGGTAACGCTGTCTTGCTTTTTTCCTAGCTAACACGGCATCGCTAATTTAAAATTTTTTTTTAGAACTTGGTATGGGAAAATGGCCAAAATTCTTATTTATTTTTTCATGTTTATAATATCCGCTTGTATGATTTAAATTTTAAGCACACTAATAATTGATCAATCGTCTTATCTACGGACGGTCATTTCCCAAAAAAAAAAAAGAGGCAATCTGCTGACAGATCAACTTATAAAAAGAAACTAAAATTTGTCTGTGTTTGAAATTTCGATTGTTTAAAAGTTCTATTTGAAAACGATACCACTGAAAACAAAAGTGATCGGTTAAAACAATACATATTCTTAGCTGGATCTAATTTTAGAGAATATATATTGCCGAGAATAAAAAACACCTTTTTTAAAAAATGCCTGAAATAATGTTTCATCATCCTTTTACCTTCTACGTAGTAGCTAGTATTATACATTTATGTGACATATTACGGAATCTGTATATTCCTTAAGATATCGTGTATTGAATAATTGTTAAAATTTTCTTCATCCAATAGTTCTACCATCCAAGTTTTCAAACATATTGAAAAGACGGAAATAATTCAAGAACTCATTAAAACTCAGGAAAACGAAAGAGAAGTAGTGGCAAGTTTTTCTCGAGGGGAGTAGTCATAACATATTAATTGATCGAAACAATATTGATTACCGAAAATATCAAGTATTTGCTAGTAGTTTAAGAACCTTCGGACTCATTACAAAATTTTTGTACGCTTCTGAGAGATGTAAAGATAGTTAATTAAATGTAATGAAGAACGTATATGCCTATAGGGACTTGTGCTCTTTTTTCCTCGCTCAGTGGCATTATGGAGTTGAGAAGCTTATACAGAGAAAGAAACTCCTAACCTGACGGAGATGTGTCTGAAACCATCCAAGGCCTTGCTGGAGAAAAGATGAACAGCAGAGGTTTTCCGGAGCTTGTGCCACCGTGGGCCGTAGGGAGCTAACACGAGGTCTTGATAGTCATAACCCATGTACTTGGCTCCGGCGTCGGCTTTTGTCGCCGAGCTTGCGCCGCCGTGGGTCGTGGGGAGAAGTTGGCGTCGTGAGCCTTCAAGACCTGCTCGACGACAGAAGCCGACGCCACCATGAAGACGTCGACGAAGCCAAGCCGGAGGTGCATGACCATAAGTCCGACCCAAATCGGCCAAAGCATGGGGCGCAGGGCCCAAGTGAGGCATGTTGCCGACGATAGGTCAGGGTTTGGGACCGGGAGGAAGTGGAAGAGACAGAGAAGGTCGACGGAAGAGGTTGAGAAAGCGAAAAAGAAGGGAAGCCAAACCCAGAAGCCATGGAGAAGTCACAGAAGCCACATTCGAAGGAGTTAGGATATAGGTAGGGGTAAGTGAAGTGAAAGGAAGAGAAGTAATAATGACAGGATTTGTGTTGCGTGATAGGATACACAGAGGTGCTGTCTATCTATCTTCTACTTTCTATATAAAATCTTGTAATACCTGTAAAATGGATCGGTTTTTGTAATACCCATTTGAGTTAAAATGGATTGGTTCACCTTCAACTCTCAATAAATTCGCTACTTATCATGTTCCGTTAACCAAGTCTTCAATATATCCGTTCAAAATGAATCCCCTTCTGCATTGATTACAACGTCTTTTCCTTTTCAATACAATTATGTTTCCAAATAAAGATGATTAAACGGCCACCTTAGAATAATCATGGAGCCCCTCCAATATCCAGACGTTCTTCATTTGCTTTGTCACTCAATTCAAGCCATCCCCATGATGACGTGAAGCAACTTTACTCCATGGTGAGAAAACATGGTCATCTCTTGTATTTTTTTGAGGTCCCTTCTAATCACCTGTGAATAGTAGTTGTGTCTTCTCTTGGAGTTTCAAATAGTGGTTGATTTGTTGAATCATTTTCTTTTCTGGAAAAAGAATCATTTTTTTAACTTCATTTCGCTTTCATCATTCTATTCCTTTCTTTGCATTAAATCTAGAATGATTGTTAATCTTTGACTGTTAATCTTTCTTAAATATAAATATAAAATAAACCCCTTGTAGCTCAACATTCCTAATTATGTTTGCAAATCTAATCCAATCTCTATTTATCTTGTGGTATTTCAAGTTTTTCTCTTATTTTTGTTGGTGAACAGGCAGGGCTGGATTACAAACTACTTCTCCAGTTATAAATATAAAATTTTTTTTATAGTGTAATTTATACTATAAAATGAGTTTTATATTTAGGACCGGAGTAGTACAGGTTGTTTTTCTCTGTATACAAATGCTTTTGTGGTAGAGATCTCCTCAAGTATATGTCAAAATCGATCCAAATCATTCACTGAATTCAGAGGTAGTGCAAGTATTGGGTTTCTCTTTAATACGATGATTGAAGATGATAAGTACAGATGGAGGAGTCGCGATGTGCTAACTCTATATATATAGATATATAGTATATGACCTTTATTTGTTTTACCTTTTGATGATTTTGTGTGTGTAATATTTTCAAAAATTAATAAAAGTGAGGTGTTTTTACCTTTCAATTAAATATAACGTTATCAATTATACCGTAACGCAAAGAAACAATCATGGCTAAGTTACACAAACATTAAGAGATGTTATTATTTTGTCCAATTACCTATTTAATCATTAATTCAATCATACTAACAAATGTTTTTCATGTCATAATATTTTTTCCTTGTAGAACCTTTATTAATACAATATTGATTTACACATTATAATATTATGTATTGATTGCGTTTTAATATTGTTATTACTAGAGGAAGATTAATGATTTGCCATCAATTTTTTCATATACATCGAATTATAAATCATTTACCTTAACATGCATTTATGCTCATGCCAAATTAATATATATTTTTAATTTGTGCATGATATTTGGTCCTCATTAACATGATTCTTAAAAAGAAAAGAAAACAATTAGAATTGATATCATTAGAATATGACATGTAACTGCATCAACCAACCCATGCATGGCATGGGGAAAAGTCACTACAACAAAATGTGTTATTTACCCCTCTCATTTATGTCTGTTTTAAAAAATAGAAGAGACTTCATGTCTGTTTCAAAGAAAACAGATGTTAATTCACGTCTGTTTACACCAACCAGACGTGAAGTAATGTCTGTTGCTTCAAAACAGAAGTTAATTCACGTCTGTTTACACGAAACAGACGTGAAGTAACGTCTGTTGATCCTAAATAAACTAGTTTCCAGTTTATTTATAAATTTGGGTTGATTTGGTGAAGTGTGGCGGGTTGTTGAATTTGAAGGAGGTTTGTCGTAACGAGACAAGGTCACTTGCGCGGCTTTGCGCCTTCCCGGCTTTGATTATTGATACCCGTCTACTGGAATTCTGTTTAGAGACGGAAATTTCAACGGATTATGTCCAATTTAAGTGATTCATATTTCATTTTATTTAAAAATTATTTTTTTTTGCCAACTTGTTTGGACATTATCTTATCATGTATAGAATTGAAATGAAGATAATTTTTTTAAATTATGAGTTTCTCAATTTTTTTTAAATTATGAGTTTCTAACAAATATTTTTATTTAAAAATTATAAGTTAAAAGTTTTAAACATAAACCGGTTCCACGCGGGGTGGCCTCCACACAAAATGTTCAATTACGCGGAGGCTTCAGCATTAGTTGTCATTATAATTGTGCTTCGAGAATGATAGATAGAACCCCTCACACCGTCATCATTTTAGTTTTTACATTAATTTATTTCCAGAATAATGAAAGGAATGAATGGGAGATGTTTGGATTATTAAGAGAATATGACTTTTGTTGAGTTGTTTCCTCGAGTGTTTTTTTTTTAAATAAAAAAAAGCACGACGTTGCGAACTTGAGCTTTCAATAATGTATATAATGAGTTGTGAATTATGGTTACAAAAAAAGGAACTCTTCGACCTAAATTTTTACTAAATTCATAATTTAGTTTGTAAGAAACAATTCTATCCGATCCTTTGTCAGTTTTAGTCCTAGTATAACTTAATTTCTACAAATTTTTTTATTTAATAAACTATAAATACTGAGTTGTATTTAATTTGAATCGATTCAGGGACTAAATTAATAATTAAAAAATTAGAAACTACAAGTTTTCCAAAAAAATAAAGTAGAACCTCTTTTTCTTTTCTTTTTCTTAGAGAGAAAAGGCCTGGTATTTTCTTCGAAATACCATATTATACGTCCAACTTGATTATGAGTTTCTTGGCTTGGTCATTCTTCTTCATGCATATCCAGGGTACGCTGTTAATGTTTGTTTGATTGTTTTTTATTTATTATTATTTTGAAAGTTGAAGGGGGTCAAACTCAAACATATATTAAACTATAGTCACTAAAAAAATAAACTAAAAGTGTAATCATAAAAAAAAAATGTATTGGATTAAAGAGAGAATGTAACTAATCTTTATTTGCATGTTATAAATATTAAGGTTATTAATAGGAGGATAATTAAGGGGAGTGGTCTTGAAATATCATAATCAGGGAAAGTCTTTTTAAAGTTAAATGAGACAAATAATACGCATAAAACTCGACGTACTCTTGATGAGACTAGCAAAATTATGGTTAAAAATTTGAAGGAAAGTTTTACAGTATATATTTGTTGTGAAAGGGGAACATAATAAAAACAATTTTTGATAATTAAGACAAGAAGCTTTAATTTCCAGGTAATTCTCATAAACTCTGACAGAGAAGCAAATCACGCCAACAACAATATATTCCTCCATTTAAGACTTTTTTTATAATATAAATTACGTTACAAAATGAATCTTATATTTAGGATCGGAAAAATTCAATTAAGCATGTCCTACTATATAAATAAAGTTATACAATACTATATATAAGGGTATTCATTCACGAACATGCAAGTGAAAACACGTGACATACACTAAAAAAAATATATGATTAGCAATAAAATTTAGTAACAAAATTTTAATTTAACGACCGAACATGTTAGGGTTTTCTCATCAAAATCATGGTCTTGAGAGGTATCCAAACACTCCCCCCTAACTGCTTATTCTGTTTACACTATAAGGACCAGAGCAGAGCAGAATTAAATTAATTATAAAATTTGGAAGGCTGGGCAGTTATGGTACAAATTGTTATTAAGAAGATCACATCAAAGTGGTAAACAAAGAAGATCAATGGAAAATCTTTAGATATACATCAAATTCATCACAAAAATAAATGCATAAGCAAGTAAACCATAAAGTTCATCAAAGAAATATATACTCGTCATTATTCTGATACATCTCTTAATAATTAACTTAATTTATTTCTACAACCTAATTGAACATCTGAAAAAACGGCAAGCATGCTGGGAGGCGCGCGTTTGAAAGCCTTGAGTTGAAGCTGAGGAATGAAATTACATGTAGGGCTCACTCTCTCACACTCTCGTAAAACTTGAAATTAGGACGAGTAGACATGGGCAGCAAGCCTGGGCTTTGGGTGTACGGACAGGGGCACCTTGCGTTGCAGTGTTATGCCGTACGCCTCCTCCATGTTCAGCTTTTGTGGGCTAAGCCCATCTGCCAGCTCCCACTCAAATGCATGGGCCAACGTCGCCGTCAGAAGCTGGACCGTCCGAAGCCCAAGGCTCATGCCCGCGCATATCCTCCGCCCCGCTCCGAACGGGATCACCTCGAAGTCATTGCCCCGAACATCCACGCCCGCCTTCTCACCACCCGGCAGGAACCTTTCGGGCTTGAACACCAACGGGTCGGACCACTCTTTCGGGTCACGAGCTATGGCCCACACATTCATCAGCAGAGTGGCTCCCTTGGGAATGTGGTATCCGAAGATCTCACAGCTCTCCGCCGCAATTCTTGGAAGCGAAAGAGGGGTCGAAGGATGAAGACGGAAGGTTTCCTTCACAAATGCTTGCAAGCATGGGAGATTCGGCAAGTCCAATTCGCTCACTAGTCGGTCCCCGCCAACCACAGAGTCCAATTCCTTCTGGATTTGGGCCAACATTTCGGGGTGTCGGATCAGCTCCGCTAGGGCCCACTCCGTGGTGCTTGCTGACGTGTCAGTCCCCGCCGCAAACATGTTCTGCAGTTTTTTTTTTGGAAATAAAAACGACTTCATTAAAAAGAAGATAAAAAGATTACAAGATAAAAAACTCAAGGTGAATAAATAAATAAATTGAAGTCGGTGGAAAGTAAAATAGGGGAGTACCAGAAGCAATGCTTTGATCTCAACGTCGTTGAGCTTGGTTTCTTCGTCGCCGGGGACTTCCTTAAGGGAAAGTAAAGTGCTCAACATGTCCTTGTGGTGGTCGCTCTTAGAACCCCGGTGTTCCTGGATTATGTTTGTGAGGAAGGCGTCGAATCTTTTGTGGAGCTTCTTCATCTTGGCTTGAACTCCTTGAAGGTCGAGCCATTCCAACGCCGGAATGAAGTCGCCGATGTTGAAAACGCCGGCCAGCACCATCATCTCCACCACCATTGACTTGAACTCGTCCGCCCGGGGATCGCATCCTTCCGCACCGTCATTGAACACGCGCCGCCCAATCATTTGCCTGGCCAGGGCGTTTGTGGTGCACACGTTGAGCAGTTGTCCCAGGGTCACCGCGCGGGACTCGGCTCTTGCCAGACTACGTGTCAATCTGGACGCCTCTTCCTGTCAATAATGCATTGCGTACATTCAATAAGCTGGCAAGAATCAAATTACTGCTTATGCAGGACATAATAT
Source organism: Neltuma alba (assembly GCF_004799145.2). NCBI lineage: Eukaryota > Viridiplantae > Streptophyta > Magnoliopsida > Fabales > Fabaceae > Neltuma > Neltuma alba. Next base: position 34,149 of record NW_021634903.1, on the reverse strand, counting down.
AATACTTTTTAATTATTAATATAAAAACTAATTAATTAATTCAAGTAAATTAAAATTTTTAATTAAATTAGTTAATATAATATATTTTTTTAAAAATACCTACAATTTTTTAATGACATCCTTTTCTTTCTTACTTAATTATTGTTAGGAGAATATCAATAGGGTTAATTTAAAAAATATTAATAAACATATAAAATAGGATTTATATATAGAATCAATATTAACTCCCACTTGAATCCCACATTAAGGGCCCGAGAAGTAATTCATTATCACAAATCAAATAGGGAAAAATGTTGGCAAAAAAAAATCAAATCGAAAAAAAATTTATTTGGTATGTTTTTCTTTTTTTCCTTTTTTATTTAAAGTTAAATTGATTAAATAAATATAATAAAGAGCAGTCAAATATTTAATTTATAGGGACACATGTGCCTTTTTTTCCTTACGAGACGAACATTTTTAGAATCGATCTCTCCTTATATTTTTTCCCAGTGAGCTAATTATTTTATGAAAATATTTTATCTACACGAAAATATTTATTTGTCAGGACGTCTAATTTTTTTTTCCTGTTTGATGATGTAATGATGACTACAAAATGTTGTCAGTTTAAAGCAATCCAGAATTACAGCTTCTGAAAGCGATATAGGATCGGTTTATCAGTTTTGAATTGAACGGACTGTTTCTTTGGGACAATAAAAATAAATAAATAAATTATATCCAGTAAGAAGCAAGGAAGAAATTAAAACAGGTAGAATTACCGGCTCAATTTGGGAAAAGTACAAAAAACAGAGGTTACAAAACAAAACACGCAGTTTTTTAAAAAAATAGAAAAATATTGATGTGCTAACCCATGAGCCCTTATAGAACAAAAAAAATTATTTTCACACTGATCGCGCGTAAAGGTAAATCCGCCTATTCACATTCATGTGTTACCTGTTATTTTTCTAGTACATTCTAATCAGCTTTTGCAACCCCATAACTAAATTAACGTCAAGAAATAAACTAGAGTTCAACCCCACAGATATATTTTTCGATTCAATTAGTGAAAGTCATTAACAAGATCTTTCTTTAATAGACATGTTCATGGTGTTCAAAGTATATATCCATATCTTTTTATATATTCTCTATTTTCCAACATATGATATCGCAGAAACGATATATTTCTTAAGTGATCGTCTAAAGAATACTCAAAAGTTGTAAAATTCAAGTTGGGAAGTAGTTGACTAAAAACGAAATATAAAATATTATCCGAAACTCCTGCAAAAACACGAAGAAGAAGTAACAAATAGCTTTCGATTTCTTAAGGAAGTGGACATACATTGAAGGTGGTAGATCAGTTCGATGAATCATTGAGAACTCTAATTAAATTATGTTTTTTAGTCAAAGGATAAAGTATGCTTGTTATCAACTTAATTATTAGATCTTAAAAAAAATGATACACAAAGCTAGAATCCATGTATTTAGCTGTAACGAAAGAGTCAACTCACCTGACGGAGATCTCTAAAGTCGTCCAAGGCCTTGCCGGAGAACAGATGAACGGCGGAGATTTTGCGGAGAGCGCGCCACCGTGCGCCGTAGGGAGCGAACACGAGGTCGTGGTAATTATAAGCCATGTACTTAGCTCCGGAGGTGGGCGGTCGGCTCAAGAAATTGACGTCGTGAACCTTCAAGAACTGCTCGGCGACGGAGGAGGAAGACGCCACGACGACGTCAACGAAACCGAGACGGAGGTGCATGAGAGGGCCATAGGTGCGCGCCAGGTCGGCGAGAGAGTGGTGGGGGGCGGGGCCCAGGTGAGGGAGGTTTCCGACGATGGGCCATGGCTTGGGACCGGGAGGAAGAGGAAGAGAAGGGCGGTTGAAGAGCCTGAGAAGGCGATAAAGGAGAGAGGCTAAAACCAGAGTGGCCAAGGCCAGAAGCCATGGCGAGGGAAGGCCAGCCATATGAACTGTGTAAAGAGCACAGACGTACGGGATGCAAGGTTATGTGTGTGTTCTTATGAGGAGGTGGAAGAGGAATAATCTGTTGGGATCTGATGGCTTTCCGCGGGAGGGGAAGACCATATTTATAATATAATTGATGCTGAGAGGAGGAGGGGCTTCAGCTAAGAAGTCTTCATCAGCAGGGTTGATTATAATATTACTAATAACTATTGAGAGTTTTAATAGATTATTAGAATCATGAATGTTATTAGTATGTTTCTGTATTATTAAAAGGTTCAATTATATACGATGACTTTAAACATGGCTCAGCTTTTAAAAGGCTTTAATTATAATTATTAGAACGGGAAATTTACATGGTCCATCAGTAGAAAGCACCTCTCCAATTAATTAGCTAATTAACTAGGGTAATTAACTAACTAACTAGAGGTGCCAGCCCTCGGTTTCTTTTTCCTTTCTTGGGTGGAGTTGGCTGGCATGGGAGCCCAAAACGGTTCAAAGAATATTATATACCACCTCTAGTTCTAAGACTCTGTTTATAATTTACAAATAAGATTTTATAATTAAGACCGGAAGTAGTATGCCGGTATTTTACAACACGGTAAATGATGCGCGGGTAAAAAGTAGAAGAAAGAAAATGAAATTATATAATGTATATATAATATGACGCATATATATATGTGGCATTAATAATGTAATTTACATATATAGTTTGTAATTATAGTATATGGGTTGTTATGAGGGGGGGAGTTGACATAGGGAAAGAGAATGGGGGTTAGGTTGATGGAAATGCGGGCGAGGGGGTAGCTAGAGAGCTCAAGTTGTGGACTTTGGTGTTGAAGTTGAAGGGTTCAATCTCCTTTGTTTACTTGTATGTGCTTCCACTAGAGATGGCAAGAAACCGCCACATTTCCCTAATGGGATTTAACCAGTCTTCTCAACCTCTCCTCGTTTGCCGCCACTTGTCTTCTCCCCCTCTCTCTCTTTTAAATACCAGTAATAATTAATCTCACCTTTGACTATACGCTTTGTCGAATATTAGTGCGTCTTCCTGCCTTTTTCATTCTTTTATCAGCTTCTATCGTCGCTTTACTCTAATTCAGTACTAGTTGCAATGAGCTTAGTTTTCCACTAACCCATTTCGTATAATCACTATCCTTATAAAATTCATACACAATTGCGCGCGCGCGCGCACGATTTTTTTTAAAGAAAATATATCATCTGATCTTTCTCCACGTATTTCATTGACGTTGTGCGTAATCTCTTATCATCTTAGAAAGTGTTTCGATTAGTATTTTCAAAAATATTTTTTCACAAATCGAAACAAATTCTTTCATATATTTATTTTGCACATCGAAAAATATTTTTAAAACCATGTTTTGATTCTATCCAAACATCCCTTTGCTCAAATATTACTCATCGACTCACCTAATATATATGTAATGTATGGCCTCATCCAGTCAGTGTAAATTAATATCCATAATTTGATTAACAAATGAAAGTGACAAGCATGACGTATAATAGGTGGCAACTTCCAGTGTTACATTATTATGATATCCGCCTTAGTAGGTAACACTACAGCCTGAACTACCCCTCCCCCCAAAAAAAACAACAGAAATAAGTTTTTCCTCCCTTATCTTCAAGAATCAAACGTAATGGTTTGCCTTATAAAAAAAAAATTAATTGGAATGCGACGCGATCACTGAAGACAGGACCGTAGCAGTTTACAAACACACCACAGGTCTACTTATTTATTTTTTTATGCGCATATATTATTATTTGCTGATGTGGCTTTCCTTATTTACTTTGTATATGCACAGGAGATCGAGTTAAATTTCTTCGCGTGCACATGTAAGCAAGGAGAATATACTACCTCCTGTGTTTAATGTATAAGTGTTAGATGCCTAATTTGAAAAAATTTAAAAAAAAATTAGTTTGCTTATTTATAACAAATGTATGTTGGCTTCTCTGAACTATCTTATTTAATTATACATATTGAAACCATACTTTGGCTAGAATATCTTATAATTAATGGGAATATTTTAAGAAAAATGTGAGACAAAATAGATTGAGATCTTATATTTATAACCAAATTAAATTCTCAACTAATGCTTGTATTAAGTGCAGGAGGTAGTAATATAGATCACAGAGAGAAGCCAATCTTGGATTGTGTTGAGTGGGTGAAGACACGTGATGTGTGTGGTTAAGTGGCCGGAGAAAGATTTATGCCACGATGCGCATTGGTGAGAGAAATCTGAGCCGTAAATTTTCCCCCACAATTGAATGTGGAGAGATCATTTGATTAATTTGCATTGTTCGCTAGTCGCTTGATCTCCGTCTTTATATATACACAAACTACTTTCGTTTGGTATTTAATATAAGAGTTAATTTGATATCTAATTTGTCTTACATATAAGATTTTAATTCATTTTGTCTTTCGTGTTTATCTTCTTGTAGTAATTGCACACGTTAAATATTTCATCAAATGATAATGCTAACCAATACGTATAATTAGTAAGAATATTTTAAGAAAGACAACAGTACAGTACGCCTATCTATTACAAATTACTGATTTAACTAATTTTTTTAATATGCTAAAATTAATCAACTAGTTTTTTATATCAGTGACCGGATATAGTATATTGGAAGGGGAGCTTTATTTTTTCATCAAGCAAAGATTCCTAGCTAATTGTTGGCAAAAAAAAAAAAAAAATTTCCTACCTAATCACCGTTCCTATATTGTCGGCCGTTATACGTCCTCCCTTTGAGAGAGATAATAAATGGCATTTCCATGGATGCTTCAGATTTATCTGCTTCAGAGAAATGCTCGCTAAAAAACGATGCCATTTTTCAAATACAAAGCCTAGGCATAATTTCTGAATACTTATATATACACACCCCAATAAAATCATCCAAGCCAATTAATTGATTAATAGTCGACAAGTCCTTATATATATATGTGTGTATCCATGAATATATTCCTAATCGTACTAGTAGGAAAATAATGGGAAAAAAAAATGAGTATAAAGACAAGAAGTAAATCTCTCATACAAACCGGAAGCCACAGATCCTTATCCTGTTAATTCACTGACGTGGCTTGACTCGGGCCTAGACTGTAGTTATATAGTAAGAATGGATCTCATGAGTTTTTATAATGGACTTAATTTTAAGAAAACAAAATCTTAATTAAAAAAAAAAATCACGTGTAAGTAGCCAGAACGCAAGTAGCGGGCGGCGCTTGTTTAATTAAATCCGCCAAAATGTTATCGTCATGTTATTAGAAAAATGTGTTTTAATATTGTTTTACAACGCCCTACTCTTGTGTTTGCTTCTTTTTTTTTTTGGACACAAAATGAGAGCGAGATTTAGTTTATAAATAATTTAGCAGTTGACTTTGGAAGATTCTAAAATTGATTTTTTTTTTGGGTGCTCAATACATTATAGCTGTCCTGGAGGGAGGAATTCAACAGCGTGGTTACGATTTTTATTATTAAGTATAATTTTCAAGAATCAACGTACGATCTTGGGCATTCGTTCAATATATAAGATCATCATACTAAATTGTTGTCTTCCTGTAGCTGTATATTCTTCGTTTGAGTCGTCAGCACATTTTTTTTAAAAAAATATTAATTAATCTGACTTTTCTATTTTTTACGGATTTTTTTTAACTTTGACATTTCGTTAATTATTTCTTAAATTGACAATTTTTTTCATTTTATGTTTTATATATTTAAAAAATAATTGTCCAAATCAAAACATTTAAGTCATTTAAATTTAATCAGTAATTAATAAATCGATGAACAGGAGAAAGCAGAAGTCTACAAAGATAGAGAAGCCAGATCGGAAAATCACCCGGGCCGCACCATGAAATTAAAGTAATTAATTAAGTGTTTGAGTTGCAATTTTGCTACCCGTAAATTGAAAGTCATAATTTTTGGGGAATCTGCTGGAAACTAGTGGTAATCAACCTGAACTCATAGAAATTCAGCGGAGAATCAACTTGAACAGGCTGGATAGTAGATACACACACACATACACATACTGACATATATTGGCCAAAACAGGATATATTGTGTGTTATAGGATGTAACGTGAGCCTGGGGGTTTGGAAAAACAAAAAAGCAAAAACAAACGCAAACCTGGGGGGAGGGGATTTGTGAAAGCTGGTCAATTTTCAAAAGCAGCCGGCAATGGTTTGAAGATATTCTATTTATAAGACAAAACGAGAAGATTTTTTTATTCTATTTATAAATTATTTTATTAAATTTTAATGTGAATATATTATTTTGTCCTTCATTTATTATAAAAAAGTATATATAAATATCAGTAAAATTAAAAAAATGTTATATTTTAATAGAGAGTTAATATATTTTAAGTTTTTTTTATTTATATGAAATATATTGAAAGTATTTTTTATAAATAGAACAAAAAGAGTAATAAAGAAGAGACTTGATGTGTGAAGTGGCAATATGATTTAAAAATTTTGTAATAAATTAAGGCAGTTGCAGTTCATTACAACGCCAAGACCTGGAATCTTTCTATAGGTTTGTATAATTCAGAAATTGACTCGGTCTCATCCACGGATTGTCCGCAGGGTTCAAGGCTTTGAGACATTATATATTATCTGGAATTCTTGACAATTTCAAACAGGATTAAGGAACAAATTTACTCATAGTGTTTTCACTTATGAGTACATTCGAAACAATTTTTGAGTTTAAACTTTTATAATGATGCTAACCGTTTAACAGTAATGAGCAACGTTGTCATGATTTTAAATTTTCATGGCAAATTTATACCCAAACAAAACTTTCGGATGCTTTAAGAGTGAAAATTTTTGAAACCTCGTATATATTAATGAATTTGCCTGTGTTTATACTTGTATATCAATAAAAATTGCAATTTCAAATTTTCTCTTTGCTTTCCCTTTTCTTTTCTGGTATTTTTTTTTCGGTGGGGAAAATCTTGGGCTCTTCTTTATCTCAAGAGGCAAGAGCTGATACCAAACTTATTAATTAGTTCAACAAACTAATTAATATGAAGGCCTCACAAATTTCAACTGCTGATGATTAATTGCTTCGCCTAATTTCTTTTCCTTTTTCTCACCCACGCCTGTGCGTTTGTGTGTGAACTGCTGTAAAATCGCGTCCTCACCTAACCATCCAAGCCTTACGCGCAGCAAATAGGAACAAATCACAACCCAGATAAAAAATAATACGAGTAACCACATTTTTTGTCAATAAGAAAATAATTACTGTAGTTAAAAGTCTCCTTTAGTTTTTCTCATTTTAATGCCAATCGAATGAAGTACATAAAAACAACTTTTTAAGGAGACGAGCGATTCTAGAATTCGGGGTCACGGAAAGCCATGGTAGAAAGACCTACTCCTCTGGTTCTATCTACAGGATATTTTAAATATGTTTTATATAGTTTAAGAAAAAGTTTGAATTGTGTTAACTCTTTTTTAAAATATAATAATTTTTTAAGTTTACTCATATTTTATATATGTATTTTTTAAAAATATAAATATCTATATAATAATATAAATAAATGACAAAATAGTATATTAGCGTTAAAAATTAAATAAAATAATTTATAAATAGGACTAGAAAATATTTTCTTTTGACCTTATAAATATGACAAGAAGAGTATGTTACAACATTAATTACATGTGTTTACAGAGTGCAGACATATTATTCATTATATATAATATACGAGTTGGCCTTTTTAAATTTTTTTTTTTTACCAGCATGGCCTTTTTAAATTAAGCAAAAATTTTCATTTGATTGGAATTTGGAAGTTGTCATTTGCATTTCCCATACCATAGAGAAAGCACGAATAAATCATAGGGATTTTGTATATACACTCTATAAAGTTAGATACTTCTAATTTGTGTGACGAGTCGAATTGTATATTTATGTAAATCAATTGGATGGGTCAAATAAATAAAAAAACACAGTAGGGCCCGCTTTAGAAGAATAGACTTGGACTGTGTCGTTTTCCGTAAAATCGGACTTGCCATTTTATTTAATATATTCTTTTCCCGCCCTGAATTCAGATTTGACTGGATAAAATTTTGTCCTCCACCAATCACACGTATCCACAACAGCTGAATTTTTAAGGGTAAAATCTCCTAAATGCCCTCCTAACCACATTCCAATGTAGTAATATAAAAGTATCCAAGGATCGCGTTTGACCGAGGCAAAATTGCAAATTTAAGAAAACTTCATTGTTTTTATTTTGATTATTTAGTTAACAACCACTTATATATAAAAGATCTGGAGGGAATATATTTATATATATATATGATCCTTTTTCTGAAAAAGAAAACCGAAATATTATCCAGTTTATCTCTCTTTTTTCACTCCTAAATTAAAACAAACACAATTTTGAAGGTGAGAATCGATGCAAGTGACACACATTGCCTGAATTTGGGAGGAGATTCTTCAGAAGGTCAAGGACAATACGAAGATCAACTTGATTGCCGTCATCCAAGACTTGGCAGCTCCAACATTAATTTTATTTGTTGACAAAAACAGGCTTCTTCTTCTTCTTCAAACTTCCCCAAAATTTCATCCGTCATTAAGTTGTATTAGCAGTCATCATGCACATCTATACACACTGAAACTATGAATAAGTGACGATATCATTTGTTGGAAGCAAGCAATCAACACTATTTTTTATATGAACTAGTTAGCCTTATTACGTTGTATTTTGAATTTTATCCATTGAAATGATTGTTTTAGTGAAAAATTTATATGATTTTCAACATTATATTTCTCTTTCTTCTAAAACACAGCAATTCAGAAGACGACCTGAGCGATAAGGTTTCAATTGCAAATTGTTTACACAATATAGAAGCTGACATGAGTTCTATTCCTTTCCCATGCATATATAGTGGGATCAAATTGACTATATTACAAGCCAATTTTCATATATATATATATATATATATAGTCATCCCATTCTTTACACTTAATTCTAAAATTGAAACTGCGTGTTGAATATTTCATTTTTGGGATGACCTTGAGATATAATTTATATTTACTCATTTAATTAATTCTTTTGTGCTTGAAACTTGATATCTAAAATGAGAGGCTGTAAACCGTCGATCTTCGTTTATTGTTTGATTTCCAAATATGCGTAGCCGGTAGCCCGCAGGACATGAGAAATATTTGCTGCCCACACCTTTTCACATATATTTCTGCTTGTGTGTGCGCTAGCGCGTCTACATATATATATATATATATATATATATATATATGATGAACACAATTGGATTATACTCATCTGATCCTTAATATAAGATCTTTATACATACTAGTATAAGGGTTTTACATTTAGGACCGGAGGAGTATATATTATTCCATCACACAAACATGTTTGATTATTGACAAATGTTGTTTTGGTTAGAAGAATAGAGAAATGGACCAGGTCGTTAATTCTGTTTTGGGGGGGGGGCGCGGAGGGGGAATTCAAATTGAGTTTAATTAATTAGATGATGATCCTGGTTGGAACATGTCGTGTTCCTGCATGCAGGATGTCTCATATATATTCCATCTTCTAGAAACTAATCTCTTTAACTTCTTAAATTACGTCGTCAATAATAACCGTGCTATTTTCAAAACCTCAAGTAATTTGCACTTCCGTGACCTAATTGAGCAGTAGTTTTGATTTTTCCATTATGAATCGCATATCCGGGAGCTTCTTTGTAAGTATAAGATTTCCACCCCTTTTGTATGAGCTCTTCCTTTAGATTTATATTCATAACAATATTTAATTATGTATGCACAATAATATTGTTAAATTATGTTTGACTTTAGTATACATTTCTTTTAGATTTATATCAAATTTCATTTTAATTATACAAAGCACGCTTAAATTTAAAGAGGTTGGATTAAAAATATATCTTATAAACTGATGAGAACAATATATAGAAATGAAAAAAAAAAAAAAAGGAAGGATCAAGGCAAAATTTCCTTTTGTTGCTATATCTAATTTTTTTCTCGATACAATGCTGTGTCTGGTTTTTTAATTATAAGTGTTGTCAGAAATTTTTGGCTATTTAAAATCCTAAAATTTTTTCACATGTTCCTAGTTAACTAGCTAGGCATACGGACATAAGAATACTGCGACCAGCTAATTAATTGATTGATTAATTAATCATTTTCTATACACACATGTTCCTTAAAATTTAATTTTTTGGTATAACTCAGAGTATCGGTCATTAAGTCATTTTTAACAGATTAATTAATAAACCATGTGTTGCCCATATCTTAATAAGATCAATAACACAGTGTTTCGAAAAGAAATCGTATATATTTACGTGACCAGAGCAGGCTCTAGGAAGTTGGATCGGGATTATGAGGATTAGCTTCCTTGATGTATATCGATATATATTGAGGGCTATAACAGAAATTTACGAGAGGAACACTATAATTCTGTTGATACAATATTTATTTATAATAATTCTGTGAAAGGCGTGACGGTGGTTTAATCACGAAAGTAGTATGCTTTATTTTACTTTGTCTTGAGCTTTTTATCCTTCTTTAAGGAGAAATTACCATGTAAATATCATTTCCTTTCCGTGCCTGGTTTCTCTATTCTTTTATTTTTCATATGTTTCTATGTACCAGCTCAGATCCTTAATTTAACAGCTAATTTGATATTTAATCTAATCCTAAATATAATATTCTAATTCATTTTGTCTCTCATATTTATTTATTTTTTTCAAGTAATCCTTGTAGTAGTTATACATATTATAAATTCTATCAAATGGTAGTTTTAGCTAATACACATGATAAGTAAGCGTATTCTAGAAAAGACAATACTTATTTATTATAAATAACCAACTCAACTAATTTTCTTAATCTCTATAAATTATTCAATTAAGTCTTATACTCCCTCCGTTCCTTATTATAAGAGACGAATAACCGAATTACGTTGATAAAAAAAACAGTTAAAATTAGTTAAGAACAATTAATATGTAAAAAGTATAATTTTTTTTCCAAAAATACCCTCATTAATAAGGAGAGAGAATATGAGAGAGAACAATGGTAATTTATTAAAAGAAAGAGAAGTGGAAAGGAGAGAGAGTGTGAGTTGGAGACAATAAATATGAGTAAAATAGGAAATCAACACAAAAAAGTAGAGACAACTTTTAAGTGTCTCTTATATATAAGAACATGCCATAAGCACTAAATGTCTCTTATAATAAGGAACGGAGGGAGTATTAAAAACCAGTATATTGATATGGTAATCACTCTAGTGTTGAATTAAAGTTTATAGATGCTTGAGGGATACGTTGTTGGCATGCAGATGAATGATGGAGAAATCAAAATCATTATACTACCTCCTGTCTTTAATATAAGATCTTGTTTGACTTATATTTTAGTTCTAAATATAAGATCTCAATTCAATTTGTCTCTTGTATTTTTTTTTTCAAGATTGTCCTTCTAATAATAGTAGTTATAGCCAATAAACTTGATCAGCAAGGATATTTAAAAAAAATAGTTATTTATTACAAACAATTAACTTAAATTATTTTTTTAAATTTATCTAAATTAGTCAAACCGGAGGTAGTATGTAACAACCACCAAAATAAAAAGAATTTGCAAGCATGTGAAGACAAAGAACAAAAGTGTGAGGAGACTGACGATGGACACTGCAAAGCCAGATTCATGGGCCAGGGGAAGATTCTATCTGTTTTGCTTTTCTTCTTTTAAGAAAAGATGATGAAGAAAACCACCCAAAAAAATGAAGAGCTATAGTATATATTGTGTGAACTGAAAATATCCTACAGAGATATCACACTGTATTAATATTTTAATTTATTCTCATACAATTTTTTTATAATGAAATATAAGTAACTTTATTATAACGACAGATTAATTATTTATATCTCACGAACCACGTGATGAAAAATTTACTGTAATTCTCAAAACCTCGGGGTGTAAAGTCAAGAGATAAGGTTGGAGTTTGAGGAAGTCGTGTTTTCAATTTTATATTTATAATATTGGAAATTTGCAACTAACACAAGTGGCCACCTACTCATATAAATATACATACATATATATATATATATATGTATGTATAAGTAAGAACTATGAAGTGCGGCTATTAAAATATGAAGTCTTCAAATGTTGACTGGGGAAAAGCTTTGGACGCAACAAACGTCACAGTGATTGAGTTGGGACGTTAAACCAAAGTACGTACATACATAACAAAAAAGGGGTCATCCAGCTCCAGGGACAGCTCAGCCATACACGGACCCATTTGATTCGATTTGGGATGTTTCTGAATACAGCATAATTGCCGACGTAAAGCAATGAGTCGGGCACAGCATCTTATTCAAGTGTGGCGGTCACACTTCAATTTATTTGACTAACCATGAACTGCAAACTCCACAACCCATCTTCTCTCGTGCAGCAAGATTTAGAAGGTATTTAGATAAAAATAAAATTTTTAAAAATAATTTAATAATATAAAATAAGTATGTGAAAAAAATTTTTGTCTCGATTCACATAAAGAATAAACCTTTTAAAAACATCTTCTGGCATTCCAAACACCCATTTGGTTGCAGATTCATTTTTTTGGCAGTGAATAGCAATATCTAAATAGGTTGGTGGATGCACGATTGTATGTATGTCGTTGATTGATGTCAGCATGAGGCTTGAGAATAATATTTTAAGAAAAATTAAGAAGATCTCGTCGGATGCTGCTCAGGTAGAAGATAGAGGCTAGCTATAGCTAATTCCACTAAATTCACCTCATAGAACGCAGTTGGTGAATGAATAGCTGAGTTAACACGACACGCAATGAAAGAATGAAACAAATTTGTTGGTCCACTTTTGCTATTCTCTGGTAATTCCAATGCTTCTGACTCTGACAGCCCTAAAACTGCCATCAGAATCATCAGCACCACTGGCCCATGGGAAGCTGGCTTCTCTCTGCTACTCCCTTTCCTCTGCTGCTCTCCTCTGCCCAAAACTAGGTCGTTTTGGGTGGAAAATCAGGAGGGTTGAATTTTTTTTCCCAAGAAAAAAAAATCCAGTATCCTTATCTTCAACTATTTTTTAAGAGCACTTTCAGGCAAAAAAAAAAACTATTTTTTAAGAGCACTAAGAGCCCCCGGTATCTTAAAATAACTTTAGATACTCTCAATATCTTAATATATTTCCAGGAGTACTTACCAGTATCATAAAATAATTTTTTAAATAATACAATGTTTTATAATATCTTTTAATGCGTCTAACACCATCAATTGTTTTTGAAATAGCACTTGGCAACCTACATCTAGGACATTTGTTTTTTAGAAACATTCAATATACTTAATTTTTGATATACTTAAATTAAAATATTTTTTTAAGAACATCCACCCGATATTTTAAAATGATTTTTAGTATATTCTGTAATTTAAAATATTTTTTTAATGACAATCAACATCTTAAAATAATTTTTAATACATTTAACGCCATAAATTGTTTTTGGAAAATTAAGAAAAATATATCAAAATGGGTAGAGGAGGGCAGCAGAAGGAAGGGAGCAGCGGAGAGAAGCCAGCTTCGTGCCACGGAATAGTTCAGCTTCGGTCGAGTGATCCTTATTTCCCCCTTGCAAATAATGACATTTCAGTTACGCATCTCATGACTTTCAGCAACAAAACCCCACCTCCTTCGTACCCAACTATTCAAGGACTGGAGCTGCCCCAATTTGTCTTGCTTCAATGCACAAAAACTAGCCAAGAAAAGAGTTCCATTCAGACATACACACTTTCATACCACAGCTCTGATATGATTCAAATTCCGAATGTCGATGCTCGACAGGCGAGGAAAATATCCCAAAGAAGTGAATTAAAGCTTGGGACGGGACCCACATATCGTAATTTCACAACAAAGTCGGCGTCTTCATTCTTCAGTCGAACTCAACCAAACAAAAACAAACAAACAAACCATATATACACCTTTTTCCTCAACAGAGGGAGTCTTCATTTACAGTGCCCTGGGTAAAACAAGGAAACAAAAGGAAAGGAAAGGGGAGCCGCTCAAGTCTCATCCATTTTCATAAACTTCAACCTTCCATCTCAGCATCTTCATCCTCATCAATTTCCTCAATCTTCATCTTCTTGACTGCCTGAGCAGCATCATTCTTAGATGCGTTTGGGATCTGGATCAAGACATCTGACTTTTGTCCAGTAGCTTCATTAACCATTCCTCCGTTCTTCTCCACACGATATGTTAACGAGTTGCCTTTAGGCCCAGCATCTATATAGACCGTCGAGTTCTCATCAATCTCTTCCCTTAAAAGCATCCTTGAGAGCTCTGTCACCACCTTCCTCTCAAGCCATCTCCTGATTGGTCTAGCACCATAAACCTGCAAATAATGAACATCCACTTCAGTATGGACGCCTTTTAGGATCATATAGCAAATTAGTATTGATTTTGATGTAATAATACTAACCGGGTCATAGCTCTCTGCCAGGATAAAGTCCAATGCTGCGTCAGTCACTGCCATAGCAACTCCCCTCTCAGCAAGACGTACCGCCACATCCTTCATTTGTAACCTCGCAACCTTCCTCAGTTGCTCATGTGAAAGAGGATCAAATACTACAATTTCATCCAGCCGGTTCAACAGCTCTGGCCTAAAATGCCTTCTCACCTGTACAAGGAAAGTAGTTCAGTAACCACGGCCACAGAAAGAAAACAATGTCTTTTACCATACACATACACATGAAATTCTACGTTGTGACTCTTGAGAAAGAAAAAATCTGCGATAAACCACCTCTCGCATAACTCGATCCCGAGCTGCTTGCATCGTACACTTTCCTGAGAGCCCGGACAGGAGATGCTCTGCTCCAAGGTTCGAAGTCATGATGATGACGGTATTCCTGAAGTCCACTGTGCGACCCTGGCCATCAGTTAACCTCCCATCGTCCAAGACCTGAAGTAGAGTATTAAACACAGATGTGTGCGCTTTTTCCACTTCATCAAAGAGGACCACACTGTAAGGCCTTCGCCTGACAGCTTCCGTGAGTTGCCCTCCCTCCTCATGGCCAACATACCCAGGCGGTGCACCGATTAACCGAGAGACCGAGTGTTGCTCCATGTACTCGGACATGTCAATTCTTACCAGCTGATTTTCATCATCAAAAAGTTGCTCAGCAAGAGCCTTCGCAAGCTCAGTCTTACCAACCCCAGTTGGCCCTAAGAACAGGAATGAGCCAGTAGGTTGTTGAGGTCTTCCGAGCCCAGCCCTTGACCTCAACACTGCCTCTGCCACCGCACTTACTGCTTGATCTTGTCCCACCACTCTCTGGTGCAATCTATCAGCAAGTCCTATTAACCTTTCTTTCTCATTCTGGCCAAGCCTCGTCACTGGTATGCCAGTCCAGCGACTCACAACCTCAGCTATTTGATCTGGTCCAACAGCTTCTGTCAACATCAAATTTTCACCAGCGCTTCCTTCTAATTGTTGTATTGCGGATTCCACCTCCTGAATTGCCCCATATCGCAGGTCCGCAGCTCTGGCTAGATCATATCGCCTCTCAGCCTCTTGTAAGGCAAACAACAGCTCCTCTCGTTTCTGCTTGAGCCTGCGAAGCTCATCAATCCTTTCCTTCTCTTTTCTGTACTTCATCATCAAAGGTTGAAGTTTATCTCTTAAATCGTCAAGCTCTTTCCGCACCTAAACATGACAAGAACGTTTAGAAACGATAAAATAAATAAAATAAGAGCCTGTAATTCAAAACATTAAAATATTTCACAATGCAAAAGACAACATTACATACTTCTACGAGACGGGCTTTGCTAGCTTTGTCTTTCTCTTTCTCAAGTGCGTGGAGTTCCACTTCTAGCTGCATTCTCTTCCTTTCAAGGTTATCAATTTCCTCAGGCTGACTATCAAGTTGAACTCTCACATTAGCACATGCCTCGTCCACTAAGTCAATTGCTTTGTCAGGAAGATGACGCCCTGTAAAACCATGTATGCCATCATTTAAGTATACATCCATGCGTGAAATATATGCTATTAAAGGGACCGATTTCTAACGCTGGAAATTTAAATACAAGAACAAAAACCCCAGACACGATGCATACCTGTGATATAGCGGCTAGACAACTGAGCTGCAACAACCAAAGCACGATCCTGAATCCGAACACCATGATGACCTTCGTAACGCTCTTTCAGCCCACGAAGGATGCTAATGGTGTCTGCGACACTGGGTTCGGCCACATAAACCTGTTGGAATCTTCTTTCAAATGCGGCATCCTTCTCCACATATTTCCTGTATTCCTCTAGCGTGGTAGCGCCAATGCATCGGAGCTGACCTCGAGCAAGCATAGGCTTGAAGAGATTGGCAGCATCCATTGAGCCCTCAGTACGACCTGCGCCAAGGACTAGATGGATCTCATCAATGAAGAGAATAACTTTCCCCTCGGCTTCCTCCACTTCCTTTAGAACTGCCTTCAATCGCTCTTCAAATTCTCCCCTGTATTTTGCACCCGCCACCAGAGCACCCATGTCCAATGCAATAAGCCTCACATCAGCGAGATTACTAGGAACATCCCCTCTAACTATCCTCTGTGCCAAACCTTCAACCACAGCTGTTTTCCCCACTCCTGGCTCTCCTATGAGAACCGGGTTGTTCTTCGTCCTTCTTGATAAAATCCTCACCACCCTTCGGATTTCCTCATCACGACCAATAACAGGGTCAAGTTTACCTGCTTGCTCAACGAGGTCCCGCCCATACGTCTTCAATGCTTGTAAATTTGTATCCCCAGAAGCACTTTCAACCTTTTTCCCTTCCTTACCACGAAGCTTATCTACCTCAGATTTCACTCTTGCTGTAGCAACCCCTGCTTCCTTCAGCAAGTCACCAATCTGGGAATCTTCAAGAAGACCCAGAATCAATTGGTCAACAGCCAAATGAGTGTCTCCACGGGACTTCTGTGCTGCTTGTGCCCTCCGAATTACTTTAATCAGGGTAGTACTAGCAGGTATCTCATCCGGAGGGGGAGACTGAGAAGGTAATTTCTTCAATGCTTGATTGAAGACTCTCTCCGCAGCGCGAGCAGCTTCTTCCCCGGCGGCACCAGAAATTGATTGGGGGAAAATGCCAGCGGGATCAGAAATCAAAGCAACTGCGAGATGAAGGGGCGTGAATTGTGCATGGCCAGCGCTCATTGCCAGCTCATGTGCCCCGGCAAGAGCCTCATTGGTCTTGTGAGTAAACTTATCAGGATTCATTTGTATATTAGAACCTAACAAAAGAAACAAGAATTCAGAAACCTATTTGATGATGATAAAAATACAACTAAGGAAAAATGGCACAGATAGCATGACACACATTAAGGACACAAAGTATCATCACAACCCAACGACACCCGTTAATTAATCATCGAACGTCACAGTAGCTATCTCACTGACCACAAAAGCATTCAGAAAGCATAAGGTTATAAAGGATATTAACATACCAGTAAGGAGGAGATGAAAACTTTCAGAACAATTGCGGAAGTACAAGCCGAAAAACGTAGAGTTGCAAGGAAACACTACAGAGATATTAAACGAGCAAGCTTTAACGCCTTGATCGGATGAACCAAGAAGAAACACAGAAAATATGTACACTGCCCTTCGGGAGATTTGGTTTAGAGAGTAGCTGAAGACGTTTCGGAACTTCTGTTAGCGGTGAGGAAAGGAGGAGGACGTTTATTTGTTGATGTGAGAGAGGCATCTGGAAGGCTCGCGGACGTTCGCGACTGAGCGAAGAACCTCCTAGAAAAGTCGTTCCCCAATTTAGGTGCGCCTGTTTAAATTCGAGCTGTTCGGTGATGGGCGAAGAATCGAATGGGCTGTACTGGACTTCCCCAGAATGTACGAACAGGCCCATAATCCGCTTTCAGAGTCTAAAGCCCAAGTCTATTAATATTTAGGGGGTATTTAGATATCAAATCATAATTTTAAAAGTGCTTTTATGGTATACAAAGTAAATATGTAAAGAAATTTATTTCGATTTATAAAAAAATACTTCTAAAAAATACTTTTTGGGTTATTCAAACACCCCCTTAGTGGTCAGCACCGACTTGAGGGCATCACCCAACTTTCAATATGAATTATAACCTATAAATTATAATATAATTTAAAATGTAACACGATTTTACTACCCTAGTTGTAACTTTATAAGTTTTTAATGGTGAATCTTAACCCGCATAGTACTTAAATATTGATTGATGATTGGTGATAAATTGTTTCATGGATTCTGGTGGCCATGGATTTTTTCCTTTCAAATCTTCTTACACACGTTGTTCACTTTTTTCAACTATTGTCTCTTAAACTATTAAAATATGAAATAATTAAAAAAATATTAACACTTCAATAAACAAAACTTAGAATTGAGCATACTTTTTAGTTAAAAACTTTAAAAAAAACTTATAAAGTGGTTGAATAGTGTGAATTTTGCAATTTTATTTACCTTTTTTCTTCCTTTCAAATGCACTAAAACATCGACCGAAACATCATGCAAGGATAAGTCTATCTTATATAATCTTTCTCAAATAAAAGAAAACGAGGGTAATATATTTTCAGTCTCGTTTTGGATCCATAAAAAGTGAGTTTTTAAAATTATAATTTGAACATCGAAAAGTATAAGAAAAGTTACAATTTGATGCGTGAATTGTATGATGAAATTACATGTAAGCAAAGCTAATAGGAATTCAAATGTTTTTTTTTTTTTTGGACTCAAGAATTCAAATGTGTCTTTGGGGACATCCGATAGAAGGAACAATATGAATTGAACCAAACACAAAAATCCAAAAAATTGGAAGATTTAGCGATCACTTTTCAATTTAAAAGGAGTAGATTGTGAACAACCATAAAATAAATTGAAAAAGGTGCGTTTTTAATTTTTAAATTAAAGAGTAAATTGTAAATAGGGCTTGAAAATGCAACGATGCTTATCCAATACTACCCATAATTTACATCGACTTTTTTCTTCATTTAACAACAGTTAAAAATTCATGCAAACAATGAAGAAAAAATAAATTGACTGAAGATTGCAATTGATTCGAGTGCAAAAAATGAAAATTATCACAGGAAATGAAAATAAGAGTGATAATGAACATAATCAGTAATTACAAAGATGATAATTCATGGGCAGTTATAAGCTTTTGTGAGTGATCCAAAGATACTCTGCTACGTCTCAAGCTTCTATATTCATGCTAAAGGTGCTTGGAGGTGACGAGCAATTTCCATTTCTATTATATGTAAAGGTAAATAACTAAATTCAAATGCGCGAAGGGAACAGAAAGCGGAGAAAGATGAGCCATCTTGGCTTCTGCTGCATTGGATAATCTGCTAGCCGCCTTCTAACCACATTGCTCAACAATCCCAATCGCAATGAACCCGGGAAAGGCACAAGGCGGACGGCTTCCCTGGAACATAACATCCATTACCATTGGCACTCAACCAGTCTAATGTCAGATAAAACCAACATCGACAACCAATATGGTGGCAAGGTACAGTCAGATAGCATTTTAAACTAGGACAAAATTTAATCATCAACAATAAAATGCAAAACAAAAAACGGGGGAAAAAAAAAGGTGCATTCCTCATCATCTCCAAACAAAACATTTAGGCGTCATTGTGCTGGCCGCTACCGCGGCCTCCCCTCATAGGAATGACAAAGTGATTACACTCGGGTCTCATAATAAGGTTAAGGTACACTCACATGAAGGCAATGCGGCTTGAAGAAATTCATTCCTCATCACTATCATAAACAACTGCCATTCGCCTGTGGGCATGGTTTGTTGCTTTTCTTGGAGGAGATTCCTCATCTGACTCAAAACCCTTCCTTTTCTTGCTGCCTCGGATCTCCTTATTCTTCTGCTTTGGTTCCTGCCAAAATTCTCAAGATTAATCCAGAAAGCAGTCCAAAAATTTCTGAGAATTTTGGACTTCCCAAGCAGCATTTCGAGATTTTTTTTCCCCCTTTGGTTAATACGCCCAACACCTATTATTGGCATTTAACAGTTGCCACAGCCTACACACTTCATATCCCATCAGCAAAAATAAAAATAATTTTGCCGAAGCCAATAACTTATATGCCAACGTAGACAACAAATGAGAAGAAAATACTACCAAAGGGCAAAAGAAGTTGCATATAAACCATAATATTCGATCTAGAAGACCAAAGCTCTACAATACAAGTAATCAAATACAGAAGCCAGTCCGTACCTACTTATTCATTGATAAGTCCAGCAAATCTTAAAGCAAACTAAATTATTTGAGAATAATAATACCTCCTCTTCCTCTGATGCGTCATTAACTTGTGCTTCTTCATAACGTTCTTCTTCATCTTCTTCTTCCTCATCCTCATACTCTGGTTCAGTATCCTCGGCACTTTTTCGTGGCAGAGGTCGATCATCTTCCTCGCCATCAGTTTCATACTCAGATTCCTCTCTCTCATCATCTGAGAACTCTATCGGACGCCGGGATGACTTAACAGGTGGGAAAGATGACCTTCGAGGGATATCCTTGTGTGCCTGTGACTATGATCACAGGAAAAGGGAAAAAGCCTTCATTAAGTGATAGAAGGAAGATGACCAGCAAAATTCCAACTATCAGCATACAGAGTGATGGTACCTTCTTAGCATTCATAATTCGCTTCTCTGCTTGCGCTTCGACATCAAAATCATCCTCAAAGCGGCGACGAGCACGATGAGAATTATAATAATCTGTTTCATCATCCTGACAAAAGAAAAGTGAATGATTAATCAAATTGGCATAGTATAAAATATTAGATGGGTAATGGGCATAGAAAACACTCTGGCAAATGCGCATGCAAATGAAGGCTACAATGACTGAGCAGGAAATAATATTTTGAGAGCAAACCTCATCCAAAGCATCCTCCAAAAACCCAGGAGAAAGTTGGCGCCTCCTTTCTACAGGGGGAGCATATTTCCGGCTCACCTTCTCTCTTTTACGGTTGAGAAGTACATTGGCTCTGATGTTTTGACTTTCTGCCTGCAAAATCCACAAGGAGATTAGTACAAGTAACAGCAAAAGCATGAAACTACTATCCAATAAATTATACCTTTTCTTTTTCCTCCTTCTCCCTCTCAGGATCAATGTCAGTAATGCAATTTTTAACCTTATAAACTTTTTTATGTCTTGAATCCACAAGGGCAGTCAGCAACCTATGAGAATTTGAAGACAAGGAAGACGGCATAAATCTCATTTTCCTTAATAGCCTTCCTTGTGATTGGAGGATCCCCTGCACACATTGTATAGCGTTGGGCACATGGTTCTCTAGACAATAACCAGCAAGAAAGTCATATATAGCATATCACAACTCACCTTCCCATGTCTAAGAAAAAGATGCGCTTGATCATGCTGTGCATCTTGCACAGATATGTCAAGAACTTCATTCCCTATTAATAACTGCAAGCTGCCATCAGACCACCTCACAAAACGAGCATTGCTTTCACACTACATCAGCATAAAACCAATGATAATTCATCTTGGTCATGAATGACATATTTTATCAAAGAGCAAGGGTGCTACAGTTCAAATGAAATAGTTATGGTATTAAAAGCAGAACAGATGAAAAATTAATAAAACATTAACCACATGCATCCATTATGCCCACATACATCAATGGAGCTTATTTATACATCCACTTTAAGAAAACTGCCACAAAGTTGATGGCGTGACCAGTACATAGAAAACACTCATTAAGTGAGTCATACATATTTAAGTCCTGATACACTGGACTGCAGGGTACTATGTGCAGACACAACCATGAGGCAATTTTATTCAGAATCAACCCTGTCAGAGCATGGCCACCCAGTTGAGCCTCACAGAAGCTTTAAACCACCTATTCCATTAAGACTTATCATTTAGCATCTTTTGATCCTTTACCATTTTAAATTACAGCTTCGCCAACTAAACTTGGATACAATATACCTTCTCAATCACACCTGGTCCCAATCAACGGGAAATTAAGCAAGGGAGAAAAACAGAAAATAAATCACTGACCAATGTGATGTTCAAATTTCGTCCTCCAAATTCCAATTATTCCTTAACATCTCAACTTGTCAAATTCAGAAAATTCATTATTCGTCCATTTCAGCAAAACCATTTGTTACCAAGCACGCAGAGGTTTGAGTCATATGTCAAAAGAACCTGTGAACTTTACATCCTCCAGAGAAATTCTACCTCAACAGCTAAGATCAATTTCAGTATCAAGCTTGTTATTTCAGATAACTCTTTACCACATAAAAAGGACAATTATAAAGCACAAAATAGGAGAACAAAGAAAGTATATAAAAGTGAAAAACAGCTTATATACAAGATCATCTGTCTTCTATCCATGGGCATGAAATGAAAACTGTATGGAAAACTAACTACAATGATATATTGCTACATACAGTCGTTGTGCCATCAGGATTTCTCACAGTCCTCCAGCGCACAATGTTGTTCTCCAACCGTATGCGTTTCTTGGCTCCAGATTCATCAGTAACAAATGTATCCTCTTCAACATATGTTTTAGGATCAAATGGTTTTGGGTCAACACCCATAATATTAGATACTTTGATCATATTCATCTGGAAAAAAAAAGTGTCAAAACTCAACATATACTGTCACTGTAATGCAAATCATCTTATAAACGTCATTTCAACATGTAGATTAAGCACCTATATAGTGAAACAGCAATAATTTATTAAGCATGGCCTTGATATCAAAATGTAAGATTGCATTAGCATTTCATCAAACAGGTCAGTAAAGTGATAATCAAGCAAAGCCCTAAAAAAATACATTATGCGATGGTCAAAATTCCTACATTCACCCAAGCTTCTTTATATATAATCTTCTAAATCATAAAGATGTAACATAAGCAATATCAGACGTCTAGTTACATGTCTTGTCCATCCCCCTTGTGCCCTTGAGATATAAAAGAATCATCAATAGACATAATGGCATACCTTTTCTGGAAAAGCTGGAGGGGGTCGAAGTGGAACCTCTAGCTCCAATGGGGGCCCAAGTGGTTTCTCTTTAAGTTTCATCTCAATGTTATCCTCCTCTGACTCATAATGAGCTTCTTCGTCAGCAATTATGTCCTCTGGTCTTAAGCTCTTTCCATAACTGCCTTCCTCCTCCTCCAAAGGAGATCTCTAAACCAGGAAAATGATTAGTCTTATTATCTTATACTTCAATTCTAGGTACTTGATGAAAAAATAGACAAATCTTAATATTGAACTCTATCACTCACATTTGAATCATGCTCAATGTCATGCCGAACTGCATATTCTGCCTCCTCCTCATCATCATCAAAATCACCAAACACATCACGAATTTCAGGGGCAGAATGCAACATGCGAGCCCGATCCTTGTCATCTCTGGGTGATCCACTGCCAAAGGATATTTTCTTATTCACTACATATGACAATAACTCATGCACAAAGCCAGGAAATATTGAGTCATCAACCATGGTCTCAGTTCTATTCCAGCATCTATTTTAAGGCATGATTTAACACGCAGAGCCATTCCAAACAGATTTAGAACGAAACATAAATAGCCAGAGAAACTCAGACATTAGGTTCAATTAAAACATGCACTGAACAATCTACAAAAAAAAAAAAAAAAGTTACTCATCTGGTCCTTAATAGAAAACCTAATTACTGAATTAATTTTGATCGTAAATACAAGGTCTATTTCTCATATTTACCAATTTTCCCTATATTACTCCTGTCGATACTCCCTCAATCATAATCAAGTAGGAGGGGAAGGGAGGATATTAAAAAAGATGGTTATGATGTTTTAGGAAAAAAATTTCATATTTTTTATAATTTAACTAACTTACCTAACTTTCTTAATCTAATCAAATTAGTTAAATAAGTCTTATAGTAAGAACAGAAGGAGTACTATATTATGGGCCTATTTGGAATGGCTTTTAAATAGTTTTTTAATTGTGATTTACAGAATATAAGATAAGTATCTGAGAGGAGCTTTGTCTCAACTTATGTGAAACATGTCTATAAGTGCTTATAATCATGATGCGAAACGGTCTATATAATATATATGTATAGAACCTGTTAAAGATACCTTGGACTTCTAGCTTCGTCGACTTCCTCGTCGTCATTTTCAGGATAATGGTGCTCTTCTGACCTCTCAGATCCACTCTCAATCACATCCCTACGCTTGCTAGTCACAACTCTCTGATTGTAGTCATCTTTTGCATCGCTATCAGAATCTCTTGCTTCACTTTCTTCTCTCTGATCAACAATATCTACCTCTTGGGAACTTTGCTCCCTCTCACCTTCACTTTCGCCGGGATCTGGATCCCCATCAGGCACATCACCCTCACTTTCTATTTCCACCTCCCCATGACCCTCACCTTCAACTTCCCCTTCCCCTTCAACCTCAGGCTCTATCCCTCCCTCCCCTTCATCCTGAAGAAAAACAGAATGATTTTCAATTCAGCTTTAGTAACCTTGCGTAAAGATTTTATGCTACACATAAGAGATGAGACAGAAAGCAGTCCACTTAAAATGTATATACTCATAAGGTAAGAACATCTTTCCATTCCCACAGTTCCAAGAACAAGTAAACAGATTCCCATAAAAATTAAAGTCTGTCCCGTTTTCTACGATAATGCGCAGTGCTGCAGTGAATGTCGTGTTTCAGTTTACAAATAATACGGGTCTGGATACAGAATGAATTTGCAGCACGCCAGACCGATGCTCATATTTGGGGAAGAAACAGGAAACCTAGCTTCAGACAATGAAATTGCACGCTCTAACAGTAAACGAAAGAGAGAATTTGGGGGTAAGAAACAAGAAATCGTATCTTACAGAAGCGTAAGTGGGTTGGGGATTCGATTCATGTTCGGAATCAAGCTCTTCTTCCTCTTCTGATTGATCGCCGAAGAGGTTCTGCATCATCTGGTGTCGCTTTTCTTCTCCCATCTCTGTTTGGTGCCAGCCTCTCGTCCTTCCTCCTCTCTCAGGGCTGATCAATAGCAGTATAAAACAAGGCTCGGTGATTTTCTTCCGCGGAGACGATTAAACGGCCACTCGTCGCTTTGATCCCTGGAGGGTGTTTACCACGACGGTTTGCGAAAGTGATTGGGGGTTGCGTAATTTTTATTGTTTTTTTGGGGGAACCGATAAAATTTTCTTAGCCAACTTCTAGCCGAGCACTCTGGGATAATCGTCGCCCTCAAGGTTTTGATTCTTGAAAGTTGAAACCTGAGATAAATTTGTGCCTGAGCCTTTCTTTTTTTTTTTTAATCAAGGAATTTTGGCCTGATTAAATTTACAGGGGAATAATCCCAATTTATAATCGAGGCTTTCATCTTTAAGCTTCCTTAGTTTAAACATTACTGTCTCTCTTATTTGTAATATAAAAATTAGTTAACTAATTTGAGTAAAATTTATTAAGTTAATTATTTATAATAAATAAGTATTATTTTTTTTAAAATACTCTTACTAATAATGTGTATTAGCTAAAATTATCGTTTGATATAACTTTTAACTTGTACAACTACTATAAGTACTATTTTGAAAATAATAGATAAGTATGAGAGATAAAGTGGATTGGAATTTTATATTTAGGATCAAATTGAAAATAAAACCAACTCTTATATTAAGAATCAAATGCAATATTATTAGTAATATCAAATACTACCTCTGGTCCTTAATATAAGACCTCTTTTGACTTTTATTTTGGTTCTAAATATAAGATCATAATTTATTTTGTCTTTTGTATTTGTCCATTTTTTTTAAGGTAATCCTTATAATAATAATAGCTCAGGCCAATACACTTGATTAGTAAGGATATTTTAAGAAAGACAACACATATTTATTACAAATAAATAACTTAACTAGTTTCGTTAATCGATTGAAATTAGTCAACTAATTCTTGTATTAAGGACTATGGGTAGGATCAAGTTATCAATATATCAGTTTTTTTGACCGAAAATAATAATATCTATTTGGGTCAACAAAAATTATCAATATAAAATATAATTTAAATAGTATTATTAGTAATATAAAATATAAGATTATCGATATACTACCTCCGGTCTTTAATATATGTCCTTGTTTGACTTTTATTTTGGTCCTAAATATGAGACCCCAATCCACTTTGTCTTTTATATTTATAAATTTTTTTTCAAAGTAATCCTTCTAACAATGATAATTTCAGATAACAAACTTGATTAGCAGTGATATTTTAGGAAAAACAACACATATTCATTACAAATAACTAACTTAACTAAGTTTCTTAATCTCTTTATATTAGTTAACTGGATCTTATAATTAGGACCGGAGGTAGTATCAGTTTTTTGACCAAAAAAAATATATATATTGGGGTCAACAAAAATTATGAACATAAAATATCGTAGTCAATATAAATAGAGTTTATATTTTTTGTCAACTATAAATGGAGATAATATCAAGCAGCATATTTATAAGCAGAATTTATACATTAGTGTCCTTTTTATACAAAACATTTACGATATACTGACAATGGATCTAATCTTTTAGATTTAGGTTTTAACTTTTAAACGGCTGTCTTTAATTTATATTTTTAAAATAAAGAATATTTAAATCTGGAAGTGCCATGAATATGAAGTAGCATAGGAATTTAGCATTATCCCGGGCAAAAAAGAAAAAAGAAACTTTACCTAATGCATGAAAAGTCATGTCTCATAATTATTGATATACGTACTATAAATTACCAGATGATACAATGATAGGACAAGGTATGATCGGCTCTTACATTTCTACGTACTCATATAAATAATGCTACCTCCTAACTTTAATATAAAATTTCGTTTGATTTTTATTTTGGTTTAAAAATAAAAATTCAATTTATTTTATTTTTCATATTTATACATTTTTTTTAAGATAATATTTCTAATAATAGTGGTTTTAGCTAATATACTTGATTAGTAAAGATATTTTATGAAAGGCAACACCTATTTATTACAAATAATTAATTTAATTTATTTTTTTAATCTTCTTAAATTAGTCAATTAGCTCTTATAACTAGGACCGATAGGGGTATGTATATGAAGAAGGCTGAGATGGCATGAGTCATGCAATAGCGTTGACCAAATTTAGGAAAATTCTGATGGAAAAAAACAACAAAGAGTACTGTTTAATACTCATCCGGTCTTTAATATAAGACATGTTTAACTAATTTGATTAGATTAAGGAAGTTGGGTAAGTTAGTTAATTATAAGAAATGTGACACGTTTTTCCTAAAATACCATAATCATCTTTCTTAATATCCTTTATTCCTCTTCTACTTGATTATGTTGAAGGAGTATATAGGGGTAATTTAGAGAAAATTGATAAATATGAAAAATATGCCTTATATTTAAGATCAAAACTAACTCAATAGTTAAGTCTTGTATTAAGGACCGGAGGAGTATATTACATTTCAAGAACATAAAAGGTTGATTCGCCCTAACGTGTCGCCAACTCCGGTCAGCGCGGAACTCCCTAGTTTTCGGTGTCAAGGATGAAGGAGCGGAGGAAATTGTTGCCAAGGTGAAGACCATAGCTAGGCGGTCATCCACGCGTGCTGATGGGCTTCGAGCTATGTCGGTGAAGGCGGTGGTTTGGCCCTTGACGACAGGATGCAATGCTATCGTAATACCGTTCGAGAGATCCACCCGATGCTGAGACGCCAAATGGTTGTTCGGTGCAGCCGTGATGCCAACTGCATGGTAGACGCTCCCGCCAAGGAAGCGTTAGGCATGGCGGAGGGTTCCACCTGCTTCTCTAACCCGCCTGCGTGCATCTCCGAGCTTGTGATGAAGGACGCTCCGGGTCTGCGTTTGTCTTGCTCCGGGCTTTCTTTGTCCATTAAAAAAAAAAAGTTGATTCACATTTTTTAACTATAAATATTCTGGTGAACTTTAGGATATTAAAAAAGAATATAAAAAAAGAGTAGAAAAAGGATGGAGTATAAGAAAAACGAAAAGAAACATGCAGTAATCTTATCTTTAAACCATGAGTAATGATGTTAGAGTTAAGGTTGGCAAAAATGGAGAACTCACGACTGAAGTTTAGCTTAAGAGAGATACCAAGAAACAAAGAAAAATAGGAGGGATGCTAGGGGCAAAAATAAAAGAAAAATGGTAGATTGGTAGGCCGGAAAGGAAGGATAGAAAGGATGATTAAAAAATGGGGCGGAGTGAATTTCAAAATTTGAAATTTGAATCTCTCATTATTGGCCTTAATCACAAGCGTTCATTGGAGCTGGCCCCTATTTTTGTGAAAGCGGCTGAAAAATTGGCAGCCATAGCTCCTGCTACTCTCCTGTCAAACTACTTAGGATTTATTGGAACGAGCAAACACTTGGGCCAAAGACATAAGAAAGATGTACAGAGCCCAACATGTGCTGCCCATATGGGCTGTTACTGCCCATGTAAACAGTACTTGTGAGGGGAGCTGAACAGAAAATGTGATCAGCTCGGCTCCCCTGGTGCTGTAGATATCAAAGTGTGCTTAAATATCTCAAAAATATTCGTAGAGGAACATTTAGTACCTGAAATTTTTTTTTTACTCTTATCTGTTCTGAAAGTTTTATTTTTTAACAAAAGTATTCTGATTATTATCTCCCGTTAAATTTGTCTAGTCTTTGTAACAGTCAAATTTAACATTGTATAACGATTCAAGGTAAAAATTTGTCTGGCATTTGTCTGGTACTCCTCCGGTTCTTAATATAGGACTTAATTCTTGAGTTGGTTTTGGTCCTAAATATAAGATCCATTTCTCATATTTATCAATTTTCTCTAAATTACCCCTATGGATACTTCTCAACCATAATCAAATAAAAAAGATAGAGGGGGTATTAAGAAAGATGATTGTGGTGTTTTAAGAAAAACGTGTCACTTTTCTTATAATTAACTAACTTACCTAACTTTCTTAATCTAATCAAATTAGTTAAATGAATCTTATATTAAGGATCGGAGGAGTATTATATTTTTTACACGCACTTCGTACTCTCGTTTTTAGAGGTGTAATTTTATCATGATCTTTTGTTTTTCACAATTCTATCCATAAAAAGTGGGGTGGGGGCCATTACCGGGGTGAAAAAGAGAATCGTTCCCCTGGATGATGTCACTCTTCTTTAAGGCATGTAATTGTGGCGAGAGCAGCAACCTCATGTCTGGTTTTTTTTTTTAATGCACAATAGGACTGTAACTTTTTTAAGCCGCGTTATTCATAAACCATGCATAGTACTGTATAATTTATTTTTCAGATTTTGCGTACCGGGGATATTTTAATTTGCATATTTTGCGTACGCATTCACAACATCAACCCTTTTTTTTTTACCAGCACATTCACAACATCAACCTAAATATACTGATAAAATTAAATGGAATAGGACCGCACATGTATCACATCTCTTGGGACGAGCTAGATTGCGACATTTTATCAAGACACCTAACCTGACTGAGAAATTCAGGCTCCTTAAAGGTGTGCTATATATATTTTTAATCAGCTAATTCCTTATTACATCCATATCTGATGATAAAAAGCCAATGAAAAACTTAATATAAATATTCAAATTTTATGGTCTGTGTGTACCAAGCGCATGTTTTACAAACAACATAAGCATGCGATGGCTAGGTTTAAACTGGCTGCAAAATTTTTGACCAAAAAAAAAACTGGCTGCAAAATTAATTTAACACCACTAAGGCCTAGTAGGTTTTCAACAAAAGATTGGTTTTAGATCCATAGTCGCAGCTAAACTACAAGCCATTAAAGAAGGACTGCAACTTTGCAAGAAAAAGGGTTTGAGGAAGGTTCAACTATTCTCCGACTCCTTGAAACGCTACAACTCCTGTATTGAGAGAATGGACAACATCACCCCTTGGCAACTAAGATCTCGGACGTAAGGTTGTTAATCTTTGCCCATTGGGATATCGAGATATCGCATGCTCACAGAGAGGCACTGACCTTTGCAAACTTACTTGCGAAGAAGGCTCACGAGATGAATATTGTGAGGGCTGTGTTGCTGGACCCACCTACATTCTACGTGGATCAAATGAAAAAAGACTTAGCCTGCGGTCTCTAGAATGTCTTGTTAACCCTGTCTTAGGCTTCGTTTTACGTAGTAGTATCTCCATCTGAAGTTAACGCTTGTTTGTTGTACCAAAAAAAAAAATTCATGATACGCTGAGACAAAACTTCTCTAACATACTTATCTCATATTATATAAATCACGATTAAAAAATTGCTAATAAGTCATTCCAAATGAGCTCTAAATAGACTTATGTGTATCCTGCTAAAATCAACTACATAACAAAGTTTTGCTTAAATAAATTTGTGTATCATTTTAAAAGACATAACCATAGATAGAGTTAGTAATATGGATTTAACCCGTGAGTCTAACCCACTCACCGGCACAAAAATGATGGGTTAAGATTGGCTAAAAGCCAATCCATCAGTAAATAATACATTTTAACCTGCACCACAAAACCCACAACCAACTGGGGGTAGCTCACTTTTTTTTTAATTTTTTTCAATTTCATTAATTATTATTAGTATATTATTATATTGTAAATCTTATCTAAGAAGTTAAAAAAAATACTTATATGATTTATTTTGTGTTTTCAATTAAGTATTTGAAGGAAAAACAAAAATTTCATTATATTTTGTTTGTATTGTATAAAAAAATATTTAAAAATGAAAAAATAAAAAATAATACTGGTAGGTTAGTGGGCCAACTTGTCAACTCATCATGACAGGTTATAACTTGCTAAAAGCCAATCCACTATTATATGGGGTATTTTTCACTTGAACCGCCTAACTATTACTCACCACGGTTGACTCTAACCACAAATCTTCCACAAGTTTTTAGTCAAGTTTTTTTTTGAATATTTTTATTGATGTAAATATGGATTTTTATTTGCAACTTGAAATCAGTGACATCTCATCACTTTTTAAAAGTGAAATAAAACAAGTTTTTTTAAACGTACTTGAAAAATAGGAAAAAGATACATTCATGTAGTTTTTAAAAAGATGGAATTATATACGTATAATGATTACTCCAAAAGAAAGTTACATGCTATTTTTTTTATGATATTTTGGGCAAGGCCAAATGTGGAAAGGTCAGTCACCTTTACGATTGTTCCGCGCTGACATCATAATTTTTGTATTCTTATATTATATTGGCGATGAATGAATCAGGAACTCATACATATATGCAGCCCGCAATTGGATTGGCCGCGGAGATTCCTATTCTGCGGAACTCGAATATACAAATGCATCAACGTGAATAAACAAAAACAACGACGGTCATTTGTCACGAGATTACGAAGATTTCTTTTCAACTGGTCTGATCCGCACACTCAAAAGCGAATGGCTTCGCGAATTTCGTTATGAAAGATTATTATAAATATTACGTGTTGGGGTCTCAAAGAAAGAATCTCACGTTGTTTGAAATTGTGAAAGCCTAAATAATAAATGGTATAGTGTCCGTGGAACACAACTCAGATTTATTGTTTATCCACAGACAGTAATATATACAGGATTTGCATAACATTATACAGGAGTTAGAAGACTTGCAGAATGTCGGAGAATTAGAGTGTTACTGCCAACAAAGTTTATTATATGTGAAGATTGTGAGTTTAATCTTGTTTGTAATTTCAGGTGATTGGCATCCAATCTTTCAAATACATATAGACAACACATATTATTATTACGAAAGGCAAATTTGACAATTTCTCTTTTGCTCACTTGTCTTCCAGGAATAATTTGTTTATCTTGGGGAGTAGTGCTTCTTGTTTTACTAGCAGTTACGGAATAATTTTTAAGGACAATATCGGTATGACACAACTCGGATTTATGCTTTATTTGCAGGTACTTATACATTTAGAAGACTCGCGAATTTTGAAGAATTAAAGTGTCACTGCTGACAAAGTTTACTTGTATGTAAAAGATGAGTTAAATCTTGTAATTTCAGGTTATTGGTATTCATACCTTTAAATGCACGGACAAAAAATATTACTCCTCCGGTCCTTAATATATGACCCAATTTTTAGGTTAGTTTTGGTCCTAAATATAAGACCTATCTCTAGTCTAAATAAATTTTCTCTAAATTACCCCTATGGATACTCCCTCAACTATAATCAAGTAGAAGAGGGAGAGGGGATTATTAAGAAAGAGATTATGGTGTTTTAGGAAAAATGTGTCATTTTCTTATAATGAACTAACTTACCTAACTTCCTTAATCTAATCAAATTAGTTAAATGGATCTTATATTAAGGACTGGAGGAGTTGTTATAGCAATCTCATGGGCTTCCCGTATATCTTATTGGAATTGGATTTTCTCCACTACCCTTCCATCCCCTCCCCCTCCACCACCCTCATTTTCTCTTCACAACCATTGGATCAAAACTCCAATGGTCTAGATTTAATATTTTATAACATTTTATAAAAATAAATATTATGATAAAAAATAGATAATAAATTTAAACTATTAAAATCTAATCTGAACAGTTCACAACTACAGACTGTTATTATAGAGCAATTTTTTTTAAATTTTTTATTACAATTGTAAATTGTTTAGACCAGTTTTTAACAGTTTAAATTTATTTATTTATTTAATAACATTATTTTATAAGATGTTAAATTTGGACCATTGGAATTTTGATCCAATAGTTGTTGAAAGAGAAAAAAAGGGTAGTGGAGGGAAAGAGGATGGGAAGGTAGTGGAGAGAATCCAAGTCCTATTTTATCCATTAGATTATGATCCATGGCGCACAAGAACATCCCATATAGCAGGATAAGGGATGTTTAGAATTCTCTTTGTTGACTTTTTCTCAAACAGCCAGCAAATCAATCATATGAAAGAATGTAGAGGTGTGGTAATGCGGGCTGACGGTGCGGATATGGGCCAGCCCGTGACGGTGCGGGCCCCAAAGCGGTGCGGGCTGAAGTAGCCCGCACCTTGACATGCCAGCCCCGGAGCCCGCTCCAAACCCGCCTCAATATCTTTTTTTTAAATAAAAATATTATTATTAGTATAGGTTGAGTTTAATTTGAAAATTTAAAATTAGACTTCGAATCTTGAATTTGAGTAGTGAGCTATAATAAAATAAAGTGAAGATTAATTTATAATTTAAGAAAATATTTTTAAAAACTAATATATTTTTTATAAATAATTAATTTAACTAGTTTTCTTATTCAAAGTAATTTAGTTTTCTTATCCAAATTAATTAAGTAGATACTTTATGTGTAAATGTATAAGTATCACATGTTTATTTAATTTTATAAAGGCTTTATAGTGACACAACAAATAAATGAAAAATAAAAGATGGACGACGATCTTCGTATAACTACACACAGAATCACAAGTATATAAAATGCTTAATTACTTATGCAATGATATGAAAGAAGCAATGTTTAATTGTTCATGTGAAATTGGAAGGTCAAAATATTTTAACTATATTAGAATTATATGAAAATTAAAAAAAAAAAAAAAAGCGGGCCAGCCTGCCAACCCGCGGGCTAGCTCGCAGCGGAGCAGGCTCAAAACAGTGCGGACTGGAATAGTTCCGCACCTTGGCGGGCTGGCATATTGCCAACCCGAGCCCGCCCTTTTTAGTAGGCTGGCGGGCTGGGCCCGCGTTTACCAGCTCTAGAAGAACGTTTGTTGAATGAATACAACACCTCGAAGACTTCGCTCTCGCCGAG
Source organism: Neltuma alba (assembly GCF_004799145.2). Lineage (NCBI taxonomy): Eukaryota > Viridiplantae > Streptophyta > Magnoliopsida > Fabales > Fabaceae > Neltuma > Neltuma alba. Next base: position 503 of record NW_021634903.1, on the reverse strand, counting down.
ATGTTCGTAGGTTTTAAGGTCACTTGTTGCTACTTCGGATTTTGTGTTTGTGGCTTTTCTTAATTGTATGACTTGAGCCTGTAGAGTAAAACTAAGTTATATGCTATCCATCATTTTCCGATTGTCATCCATGCCATCGTTTTGATCATTTTATATAAAGGCTAATGATGGAATTTGAGCTCATCATATTTTTTCTTTAACTACTTCAAATTGACCAGCTTAAACTTGATGGTTGCCCATTTTTACTGATTAGTGTCCTAGTTCTTGTCGACACAGTAGACAAGTCATCACATTGGCAAGCGATAACAGAGCCTGGTTTGTTTGTCTATTTGATGCATACTGTTTAGTTTATTATTCCATTTTATGAATGTGTGATTGATTTTGTGGGCTTCCTTTATCTCACCCAATATCTATTGTGCAAGAAATTATTCTCTTTTTTTTTTGCTTACATGGAATTTTAAATAATTTTATGGGTGAGCTTAAATATCTTTATTGCATTTAAA
>NW_021634902.1:0-89698 GCF_004799145.2 Neltuma alba | reverse complement strand
AAAAACCATCTTCAAAAGTCTATTAGAATTTTAAACCTTTTTTATCGCATGATAGCTTTTAACTTTTACAGTCAAAGCTCATGGTCTCCCATTGTCATTCCCACTCAATTTTCTCCCTCATCTCGCCTTTGCTAGCATTTTTCCTTGCTTCTGTCATGTCTGTCATGTTTTTCCATCGTCGTTGCTGTTGCCGTTGCTGTCGCGTCATCTTCTTTATTTCTATTTGAGTGTTTTTGCCCTTTCTCTTCCATTCTTTCTATGGGTTTTGTAGTTTTTGTGGTTGTTTGATTGTTTAAAAGATGTGGATAGTGTTTTTTTTAATTAAAAAATATGATTGTTTGTTCCAAGTTTGAATAGATCTGTTTTATTAGTTTTCTTGCTTAAACATTACTTAATACATGGCAGCTTGAATAGATATAATTTTTCTTTTCCTCATTTTGTAGATCTAAGTTTGACAGCTTGAAATTTATGAGTTTTATCAGATCTGGGTGTTTGATTTTACCTTCATCAAATTTTAATGGCTTCAATCTGGTGGTTGAAAGCTTCGATATTCTACCAATAGCAAAGGACTTTAGGTCTCGAGCAAAGTGAAAGGAAAAAAAATTCAATAAATAATAAGTAAGTTTTTTACTGTTGCGGTTATTTATATAACCATTGTGAAAAGTCACATACTATGATAGTTATTAAGCCGTTTTGAAATTCTCTACTTTTTTATATTGATGGTATAGATGTCGTACTCAAAACCGTCGTGAAAATCTTATTTTAACTACTATAAAAGGCTTTTTTTTTTGTAGTAGTGAATTCTCTCTAAATTTTATTATATATTGAAATTGATGATGATACATGGCATTATATGAAGTGCTATATCTATATAGTTGCTTAGTACTTACCCATTCTTAATTTCGAAAGTAAACCACTCACATGGTAAATTCAATGAACTTAACAAACAAAAGACTATCTTCTTCAATTTATATACAAGTTATTGCTTTGTGTCACGGATTGTTGTTTGACTTGCCACAACACAATTCCATATGTCATATACCCAAATGATCACTCTTGTTGACTTCTAAAAGTGCTTCTATTTCCCTTTTTATTACTCTATCTCTACTTATTATTGCTATTTAATCACACCATTGATCAAACTTTTTATTATATCACTTTATATTAAAGCCTTCCCCACTTTATTTATCGTTTTCAATCAGTTAACATGATGATTTATTTTTACCTGTCCACTCCTCTATAGATATTAGAGGGAACAAGAGTGTCCATTACTAAATTATTTACCAAAATCATATCCTTTTACCTTGCTTGATTTTGTTATAAGCTTAATTTATCAAGTAAGCTTTCTTTTATTATTATTATTATGCTCTTTTTATAATGTTATATTAACCTTTATATTTTGCGCTATGATAAATAAAGTTTGAAGATGAAAATAATATATCTATGCATTGCGTTTATCAATCATCAGAGTCAACTTTCATCTTCTTTTATCTTCTTTTTAGGAGGAATGTTATGTGAAAGAGTGACTTTAATTATGAGTAAAAGCTGAAAAATTCACGTTTTCACTTCATTGATTTTGTCCACCTTCACTTTTTGACATTTTTAATTTGTACTTTTATCATTTGCTTTCAAGAAACAGAAAAACTTCAAGTACGTGAGTGATACTTCAAAATTATGAATATATTAATAAATATAGGAGTTTAATTAACGTGGTCTTTTAAATTTATAACCTTTTCTAAATATTTATATTAATTACACATATTTTTTGGCTAAATATTAATTACACATATTAAAGGAAAATTTCATTAATATGGTAGTTCTCAATGCAAATGATTGAAAGACATCTTCAAAAAATTAACCCATATTTTTTCACAAATAATTAATTTAACTAATTTTCTTAATATTCATAGATTAGCTATTTAGCTTTTAAACTGACTTGAGTGACTACTTATTTTTCTTGGAAAAAGTTTCATACACATATGTTGAGATTTTAATTATCAATTTGTTAATTAGAATGTGATTTTTTTCCTAATGATGATACAAGAAAGGAAAGTACTTAGGTCAAATTTTTTATATCCATTATGTCAAGTTTTCCAATTATACTTGCTTATGTATCCTTTTTTTTTTTACGTGGGTTTATAATTAAATGCTAATATTTCAAAAATACTACACATGATTATATATGATGAGAAAACTTAACATGATAAATATAAAAAACTTAATGTAAGTATTGTTGAAAAATGTATAGTTGAGCTGCACACTTATATTTATTTTTGGCAAAAGAAAACTTGTCATATTATCAGAAAAGATTATATTCTCATTAAATTTAAATGGAACTTCATACCAAATTAAAGACGAAATAATACTTCTAATTTAAATTTTTCTTGGCACACCATATGTAGATTTTTTTTTTCCGGACACAGATATCCTCCATTAAAGGCACTTCAAAACACCGTCAGACATTAAATATAGGCACCTCTCTTAAAAAAGATTCAAATTTGTCATATTATAAGGGACTAGTCCCTACGGCCTACCGGTAGACCCAAGCATGTTAGTAACATACTTTTCCGGTCCTTAATATATGACTTAATTGTTAATTTAATTTTTGTATCAAATATAAGACTTATTTCTTATATTTATTAATTTTTTCTAAATTACCTTTATGGATACTCTTCCAACCATAATCAAGTCAGGGAAGAAGAATATTAAGAAAGATGATTACGGTGTTTTAAAAAAAATACATCGTATTTTTTATAATTAACTAACTTATATAAATTTTTTAATATAATCAAATTAGTTAAATAAGTTTTATATTAAGATCGGAGAAGTATTTTTTTGGGCTTGAGTTAGTAACATATTTAGGTTTGCAAACGCATCATATATTATTTTGGGTCATAGAATAGGCCCGAGTCAGAAGCATGTTTTCTTCAAACGTTAACTATTGTTCCTGCAGTCCAAGCCCATTGAAACAGTAATTCTAGCCCATTAAGTTACTGGCCTTCCGTTTGTTTTTTAAAATAACTGAGCGTAACGGACCGGTCTTTCACAATATGACAAATAAAATTTAAATTTCGATAATATTTTGAGCATAATTATCTTTTATAAGAGGATACCAGTATCTAAAAAATGAAGAGCAAAACCTGCTCATCTTTCATCTTGAATGTTTAATCTAATGGTATAATTTGTTTTGATTATAAATATAAGCCATAATCACTATCTTTTAAATATATAAATTTTTTTCTTAAACCCTCCCCACTTATCAACCATTTTAACAGGTTTTTTTTTTCATCATCAAAGTAATTTTTAATGTAAATTATTAAAATAGATACTTTAAGAAAATCAATACGATTTTTCTACAAAGAACTAATTTTTTATTTATTTTATGCATTAGTTGTCTGAATTTTACATTTAATACTGCAGTGATCCAGATATATGAGACATGCCACATTCACCGTAAAATCAGCCTACATGGCGATGAATAAGGCTGTGCACCTATCAACCAGGACATACATGGACATTTGGAAGAGTAAAGTACCACACAGATGCAACTATTGTGAGTGGTTGTTGCCTCTTTTCGCTTTTCCTTTCCTTTGTATCCAAAAAGAAAAAGAGGTTTTCACCTCAGCCACAAATTTTCCTAACTTGTTAACTTATTTTCAGCATCCCAATTTTGCTAGCTATAATGGATTATTTTAAGACGATAGGAAAGGAGGAAAGGAAAATTGACAGCAATATGAATTCAACTTAGTGAAATAGGTCTAAGGCATTCATGAATACTTTTTTTTTTTTTTGGGTGAAAAGCATGAATACATTTCTTTGCTCATTATGACACAAGAATGTAACTGATGATCATAGTTTGTTGTAAACTTCAACCAAAATAAAGGCAGAATAAGGCAGGGATAAGGTATAATATTGGGCTACGCCAAGTGTTTGATTAACTTTCTTGTTCTCGCAATTAGGGACCTTTTTTTTTTAATTACCCACAGGAAGTTTTTTATTAAAGGCAATTATTCTCAAAATACAGATGGCCACTAACTGTGAATAATTTTTTTAATAGAAATTTAAACATTAGTTTATCATGTTGTGAAAGACTACTAGGTATAGTATAGTATTGGGTTAAACAAAGTATTTGATTTGACGTTTTTGTTCTTACAATCGGGGATTTTTTTTAATTACTCATTGGTATTTTTTATTAAAGACGACTATACTCGAAATATAGCTGGGCACTAATTGTGAATAACTTTTTTAAATAAAAATTTAAACATTAGTTTATTATATTGTGAGAGACCAGCATGCCATGTAAGGACGTGAGAGAAAGGAACTAGTGAGGGAAGAGGAACTAGCTATAAGTAATAGGTTGGCAAAATAAAAAAAAGAAAAAGAACTGGTATAATAAATACTTTAAAGTTTAGACACAGGTTACAATGATAATTGGTATGGAAATCAAAATAATTTTTGGACGCAAAAATTGCTTAATTTCTACATCAATTACTTGTTTAACCAATGTAGAAAGTAAATCAATTTTTTTAAAAAAATTATATTACTTTCCAAACTGGTTATGTGCTTGACTGATTGGTGTAGAAAGTTAATTTAAAAATAAATACATTCTAATCAGCTATGTGCCTAATCAATGTAGGAAGGGCAAAATAAATTTCAAAAATAAATTTTTATATGTTTTGTAAGATTTGTTTTCTAACTTGTAACTTTTCTTCTCATTATTCAGAATGTTTTTTTTTTTTGGTTATACATTGCATGGTAATCTAGCGTCTATTGGCAATCGACTAATCCGGACTCGAGGAGTAGGAGTGCCGCCCACATAGGCGGAGTTGTCCCTTCTCCGAACAAGAGTGTTTCTCAGGACTTAGACACACATTCTCATCCTTACGAGAAACGAAACCATTTACCAGTTGGACTAACTGCTCGTTAATTATTTAGAATCTTTTTCTCTCACGCTCATGGGTTAAGATTTTATATTTAGAAAGAAAGTATAAATTTTTTAATTAGTTTTTATGTTTACAATTAGAAAGAGTAATATATAGACTATACTCTTGTCCTATTATTTTAAATTAAAAAGATATATGCTTATCATATTTTGAGAAATAACTTTTTCTTTTAATAAACATAAGTATCCTCCCATTATATGTGGTCACTTCTTTGAGCAAGAATATGAGGGAGTAATGCTTTCTTCTAGACTCAATTTTCATCGAACTCCTAATTCTAATATGAGAGCAAAGATATCAAATGAAACTTCTAATTTTAATATTTTTGGCACACCCAATTCAAATAGAAAAAATGGCAATAAATCAATCTGGTTTGTTAATTCACCAATGGTTGATCGGACTACAGTAGATGGTGCAGGGGTCTTTGGATTGCTCCAAAAATACTCTTAAAAAGTGTGTTCAAATCAATTTTTATCACATTCTTATTTTTTCTAAAACTGTTTCATTGCTAAATTACCCTCATGACTTTACACTATTCCCATATTACCCTTACTTTTTTTTTTAACAAGAGAAATGGAGTATTTGGATAAAAATAAAATTATAGTTTTAAAAATACTTTTAAATAAATATGTGAATAAATTTATCTCAATTGACGAAAAAATACTTTTTAAAGTAATCCAAACACTGAGGTTCCAACGCCAGGGTCCATGTTCAAAGTAGACAGCCGGTCCAGGGACACAGCTCAGCGCCATCTTGGCCAGGAGGCCCGCAGCTTCCTTCGCCGTCCGAGAAATCTACTGGACTGAAACATCCCATTCACGATTCAGCATCCGCTTGGTCTCATTTATGAGTTCAGCATCCGAGCGGTCGGTTCGTGCAGAAGGTTCGCCTCATCAGAGCAATCCGTTTCTAAGACGACGTTGCAGTCGCCCTTTGACTGAGCTTGCCACCAGACTCGCCTCCTGAGCTTGCCGTCGCCATCGTCCTGTGCACCTGCCTCTTAAGGTTTCACCGTAATGCCCTGCTCTTCTTTTATTTTTCCTTTTCAATCTTGTGTCGGGAAAATAATTATCATTTGTGGCAATGCTATGAATTTTGTTGCAAAGCATTTGGAATGACTGGGGGGAAAAATGCTTTTGGCAAAATTTTGTTGAATCTCAATTGTGGATATTGCGTTGTAAACCATTTGAGAATGAAAGGGATTAACCAACATACATGGGCTTCAAGGCGAGCTGCAAAAAGCATTACTTCGAGGTTCCAAGTTCGAATGCTAGTGCCAGCAAGCTAAGCAGAATGAAGGGGATTAAGGCACACTTTCGAATCAATTCTTTAACATTGTTTAAGAGTTTATGGGTCCATATGTATAAATTTAAAATTGTACTTTGCTCGAAGTGTTATTATTGGTGCGTGGTACTATATGCTGTTTATGACATTCGCCAAAGTTATTTGTGTTGATCCATGGATCTTTAATTTCTTCTGAGGTTTGAGGTTGGCAATGATACGAAAACGACAACCTTATATAATTATAATATGTTTCAGCCTTGTATTATGCTTCATCATCATAAGATCAATCAATAAGATAATAGGCAAAATAAAGGCATGTAAGCATATAAAAAATAAATCAATCTGGTTTGTTAATTCACCAATGGTTGATTGGACTTCAGTAGATGCAAGGGGCACATCCTGTCCCTGATATGCCTCTTCAAGATTGAGAGGGCTCAGATTAGAAATTGAAGTTTGAAACCCCTTCAACACAAAGGAAGGAATTGAGACTCTTGGTGATTCTTTTTGATTAGCTCTCTCTCTCTCTAATCATCTTTATATCTTTATTTCAGGCATTACGTTGAGAAAATGGCAATCTTCCAAGCAAGAACATGGCTTTCCAGAAGCTTCACTACTCTTTCATCTAACCCTTTGCGTGTTTGTGTTGTTGGAAGTGGTCCTGCTGGTTTCTACACTGCTGAGAAGGTAAGCTCTTATTTATGCACGTGCGTTGTCAAGTATCAACTTGCTAATTTTTTTCTCCTAAAATTTGTGAACTGTTGGCATGTTAATTGCATTTTTAGATGTTGAAGGCACACCAAGAAGCTCAAGTTGATATCATTGATAGGTTGCCGACACCTTTTGGGTTAGTCCGCTCGGGTGTTGCGCCTGACCACCCAGAAACAAAGGTCAATATCTGCACCTTTCCTTTGAAAATTGATAAACTTAGAAGCTCACTAGTATCGATGTGCCTAACAGTCTTTTGGGTGTTTATATGATTGATATTGGGGTATTGATTCTCCATAAATAGCTAGAGGCTGCATATGTTCATCTCAAGGAAGGGGGAGAAGTTGTAGTTCTTCAGATGCCCCGAAGTTCTTGAGAAAAAAAAATAACATGCTTGATTTTCTTCCCCTCCTTTTTATTCCTAGCAATCTTTTTCTTTGGTGTAAAGAAGTCTCTTAATGGAGCTTACTGTACCAGAAAACTTGCAACAGATTGTCATCAACCAGTTTTCAAGGGTAGCACAGCATGAAAGATGCTCATTATTTGGAAATGTAGCTCTTGGGTCTAGCGTTTCTCTATCTGAATTACGTGAGCTGTATCATGTGGTGAGATTCTAGTTCTAGATGTGCTCTCTCTATATATGGTGACAATTTTTTGAGTACTTATTTATTGGCTGTACCTTCTTATCAGTCTATGCATTTCAACAGGTTGTGCTCGCATATGGTGCTGAAAGTGATAGAAGCCTTGGAATTTCTGGAGAAGTATGCTTCAACTTGTTATTTGCTTTTTCCTGGATAGTAATGCTCTGGTAGAATTTTTGCTGTTTCACTAGGATTCTTTTTAGGTACAAGTAGTTTCTTGATGCTTATTTGTCAATTCATAGTTATGCGTTAGCTATTTACTTTAGACCTTGAGTTACTTTTAACATATTCCTTATACTTGCTTATTTTCTTATCAGAATTTGAAGGGGGTATACTCCGCCAGAGAATTTGTTTGGTGGTATAATGGGCATCCTGATGCAAGAAATCTTGACCCGGACTTGAAAAGCACTGATACAGCTGTAATTCTTGGTCAGGTAGTGATGTAGAACCAGAAGCAAATAATAGAGAGAAAGGGAAAGGTAGGAAGATAAGAAGGAGGAGGGAGATATGAAGGAAATAGAGAGGGATCAATGACTATCATTGGCCAAGAGAATTTTATTAATAATCAATCAGAAGGCAACCATAACAGGCCTAACCTAAATTAACAAGGGCCTCAAGAGCTAACTTCGGTAAGATAAATGAATTCAGAAGTAAAAAGATGATTGAAGAAAATGAAAATATAAGATCTAATTTACAATTTAAAATTAGTTACCAATATGTCTTGTAATATTCTTTTCCCATTCTCCATTGTGTAAGTCTCACCTTAAGGGTTTTTGAGGTTTTCTAGGTAAATGGTCTCGTTTAATTTCAGGGAAATGTTGCGCTTGATGTTGCACGCATTCTTTTACGGGCTAGAACTGAGTTGGCAACGACTGATATTTCTAGACATGCTTTGGCTGCTCTAGAGGAGAGCTCTATAAGGTTTATCATCACATACTCTGAAGCTGCCTGACAATCTTGTTTCTATTGTATGATGTATCTACATAATATTAGGATCACTGCAGGAAGGTCTATTTGGTTGGAAGACGTGGTCCTGCCCAAGCAGCTTGTACTGCTAAAGAGCTACGTGAAATTCTCGGTAAATTCTGCATATTCATTTAGATGCCAATTTCAGATGAACTGTTCATTTTTCTTATACATGTTTATTGTTCTGCAGAACTCTTTCCATAGGGTGATCATTTGGAACTCGTAATTTACCCCCTAATGCTGTTATTAGTCGGACTTAAAAAGTTTCCTACCTTCTTCTAAACTATTGCTCCTCAACTGACCTGCTGCTTAGCGATAACCTTTATCAATCAAGCCTCCAATTCCCATATGATTTCCGTGGGCTCACTTGCCACTCTCCAATGTCACTGCCTCTTGCTTTTCATCTGATTTTTATTTATCATAACTCATTGGTTTTGATTTTGAAACATTCCAGACCTTAAAGGTTTGGGGTTGAACTGAAAATGGGAATCATGGTCATGTATCTTGGTCCTGCCACTGGTTTTTAATCTAGAGGATTACTAGTGCTATTTCGATATAGCCTGGTATTGGTTTATCATTTGTCATGAAGTCATGAACTATGTTGCATGGGAATGCAATATGATTATCTTGTTCAAGTACATATGATATATTTAAACCTCCCCCCTCCCCAAAAAAAAAAAAAAAAAAAAGAGTAGACAATGAACCTTCTTTAAACGGGATCCATATTACTATGCCAGGTCTTGTCACTTTCTCTCACTCACCCACAGACATGTGCACATGCACGTGTGCAGAACCCGTGCAGGGAATCCTATTTCAGTTTTGAAATATGAATCTCAAAGTTTGAATAACTTTATAAAAATTAACATTTAATTTTAGATTTTGGAAGATTCAGGGTAAAAGCTAAAAAAGTAGATTTAGAATGGAGTGACTTAAGGTTTTAGACCATTTCAGTCTCTTGCATACACGAAACTAATGTAAGCTCTGGCATCTTCTTACAGGTATTCATAATCTTGATATTAAAATTCAGGAAACTGATCTACTTCTAACTCCTGCAGATGAGGTATGGGATGCTTCCAATTTGTTTCCTAATTTATATGATGGCATCACTTATATTTGATATATGTACGAGCTGTAACTACACACACACATTTTATTTATCATTGTCATTATTTTTAAGAATCCTATGATGTTACATCTCTACTTGCAAGTATGGAATTCCATAAATAGTTTCTCCTTTCCAGTTGGTGATGATTTTCTTTAAATGTACTTCCTCGTTTGTTTTTCCTACTGAAAATTACTATCCTGAATTTCTTCCCGTTGGTGTTATCTGTGCCTGCTGCTGTCACTTTGCAAAGGAAGAATTAAAGAGTAGTCGTATACAGAAAAGAGTTTATGAATTGCTATCTAAGGCAGCTACTTCAAAGCCTGCACATGCTTGTCTGAATCAACGTGAACTCCATTTTGTCTTTTTCCGGAAGCCAGATAGCTTTCAGGAGTCAAAAGACAGAATTGGCCATGTTTCAAGTGTGCGCTTTGAGAAGACAGTTTTACAAGGTATTTTTTATATTGTTCATATTTATGTTGTAACTTGTTAATTGTAAACTTAGCATCGTTAGCACCACATCAATGTACTAGTGTATGATTAGTAAAGATAATTTAGCATAGTTTCTTTTAACTGTTGTGGGGGAGAAAAAAAAGGACCTTGTTAAACAAATGGTGGATTTATGCACTCCTGTAATTTCTCAATCTGGTAAAATATAAACTTTTCTTGAAGATTCGAGTACACAAGAATCTTTTCTTGCGCTAAGAATTACTGTTAATTCATCTACTGCATGTTGCAGGGGTGGGCCCCAGGAAACAGGCTGCTGTTGGTACTGGACAATTTGAAGATACAAAATGCGGGTATTATTCTTTATCCAGGAAACATGTAAAATTACAACTACTTCACTTGTGTATAAACATTCTAGCCAGAGCTTAGCATGAAAACTATTGATCAATGCCTTTGAAAAATGGAAGTTCCAAAGGCATTGATTCATATTTCCAAAGATCAAAGAGATAGAGATGGAGTTGTATAAATGAATGATCGCTGCCTCCTTGGAAAGATATTTATTTCCGTTGTGGTTTTAGAAAATGTTGAGATTCAAAGCTGAGTCCATTGCACTATACTGATGTTTTGTAGGTTGGTACTCAAGAGCATTGGTTACAGATCAATACCAGTTGATGGCTTGCCTTTTGATTATCAGAAAGGTGAACAAATCATTTCATACCTTTTGTGTTAATTTCCTATTTTATGTTTTACTCTGAATTATCTCAGGCTTCTTCCAAAACATGTGTTTTTGGGGAAATTATATTGGAGATCAATAACAAATTTGGAAATGGATTCTCGTTTCTTCTTCCTAAAAACATCTGTGGTGTTATCTGGAGAATTAGAAGGGGGGAAAAACAGTAAAAAAATAACAAAATTTTTGTTACTGTTACCAATCAAATTTGTTTTTCTTATAGTTATTTGCACTGACTTTTGTACAATGTTATAGCAAGAGTATTAATAAAAATAGACTTTAAGGGGTCAGTGTCATTTATACTATGATTAACTATGTATATTTTGTAGTTCCTTTCTTTTTCCCCCAGCATTTGCTCTTCTTATCTCTGTGTTATGAGCATCATGGAAGTAGATGATAAGTTGTTGTAGTTCTTAGTGTTTATTGTTATGTATTGTTTTGATGGTTATCTACAAGATTACGAAGCAAAAGGAGAGGACAAAGAAAGATTTGGACCAAGTGAGGTATATAAAGGATGAAGAAGGTAAAGTTCTAGTTATTGATTGTGATATTAAGGATGGATGAGAGGGCTACTTTTACAAGCTCTTTAATGAGGGAAGCAAATGTTTGACTTGGGCTTGGAGGACTTGTTAATTGACGAAGAGGAATGGAATTTGGTTTTTTACCGTAGGATCCGCATCGGAAAGGTTAAGGCAACTCTTAAGAAAATGGACAATGGCAAAGCTATTGGACCTAACAGTATTCCTATCGAAGTTTGAAAATGTGTAGGCGAGGAGAGTGAATTGTGGCTAACCAAGCGTTTTAATGAAATTTTACACTCCAAGATTATGTTGGATGAATAGAGGAAAAACACTTTGGTTCCTATTTACAAGAGTAAAAGAATTCAAAACTATGTAAGCTACAGAGGAAAAACACTTCCATTTCTGAGAACCAATTTGGATTTATGCTGGGGAGATTCACGACAGAAGGGAGTTATTTACTAAAAGGGTTAATGGAAAGGTATAGAAGTAAAGGAAGGGATTTACATTTTTTTTTATTGACTTGGAAATAGCTTATGATCATGTGTCAAGAGAAATAATTTGGAAAGCTTTGGAGAAGAAAGGTGTTTGGGTTGCTTACATCAAAGCCTTACGGGATATTTACGAGGGGTTAACTACAAGTATAATAAAGCCTGGAGGTGAAACAAAAGACTTCCCTATCAAGATTGGCTACACCAGGGACCTTCTTTGAGCCCTTACTTGTTTAATCATGTTCTAGATGTTCTAACTAGGCTTATTCAAGAAGAAATCCCTAGGTGCATGCTTTTCGTTGATGACATAGTTTTCGTGATTGAATCAAGAGAAGAGATTAACTCTAGATTAGAGCTATGGGGAAGTACCTTGGAGTCAAAAGGTTTTTGTTTGAGTAGGAGCAAAACAGAATATATGCATTGTAATTTTGGGAGAGGCAAGTTAGTGGTGATTTGGAGGTTAAAATGGGAGATCAAATCATTTCTCAAGTGTCAAAGTTCAAATATCTGGGATCCATCATACATGAAGATGTTGAAATTGATGGAGACAGTTTCTCATAGAATACAAGCAAGGTGGTTAAAGTGGAGGAGGGCTGTTGGAGTTATTTGCGATAAAAAGGTATCTGATAAGCTTAAAGAAAAATTCTATCAGACTGCTATAGGATTAGCTGTTATATGGTAGTGGATGTTGGGCTCTAAAAGAAAAACAAGAGCATAAAGTTAGGATGGCAGAAATGATGATATTGAGATGGATGTGTGGTCATATAAGAAAAGATAAGATTCAAAATGCAAATATAAGAGTAAGAGTACTTGTGGCACCTATCAAAGAGAAAATGGTTGAATATTGTTTGAGGTGTTTTGGACATGTATAGAGAAGGCTATTGGAGGTGCCGGTGAGAAAAGTAAATCAGACAGTTTGGAGCCTTTTAAAAAAGGCAAAAGAAGACCGAGGAGCACACTCAATGAGGTCATTGAATGAGACTTTCGTTAACAATCTATCAAAATATTTGATAGTTGATAGATGACAATAGTGTCATGCGATTTATGTAGTCAACCCCAACTAGAGGGATAAGGCTTGTTGTTGTTGGACTTGTTAGAATATTAACTAGCTAAAATATATAACTTATAATCTGACTTGAGAGGAGTTATGTGGATCAATGATGGAGTTCTCAATTCCAAATCCCTTTTTTATTTTCATGTTCTGTGTATTTCTATTCCCCTTTCTCTCATCAATATGTGGTTGCTAATTTTCAGGTATAGTTCCCAATAACGAAGGTCGAGTGCTGAGTGATGCTTCAGGGGATTCTACATTACTTGAGGAGGGTTTGTATGTTTGTGGTTGGCTGAAGAGAGGGCCAACTGGAATTATTGCCACAAACCTTTACTGTGCTGAAGAAACTGTAAGCTTGCTTCTATATTCATGTTGTTCTTAGGAAGCTTACTACTTGACAGTGGTATAGATGATTGCAAAACCTGCCATACTAGGGCTTATAAGTTCCTAGGGAGTTTGCAAACAGCTAAACATGAAATTTTTGCTTGAGAAGTGTTAAAGATTTGAGTCTGAAATACTGTGGGTGATTGGCATTCGAAGTAGTTAGATTCTTAACTATTTTTCCATTGCCTGATGTTAATAGTACTAGAAATATAATTATATGATACATGCATGCCAAGTTATATTGTAAAATGAGCTACTAAATCCATAAAGCCTTCATCCCCCCCCCCCCGGGGGGGTGGAAGGGCATAGTAGCTCTGTCCCAAGCAAGTTGCTTTACTTTCATATGGAATATGGATCTGTGTGATTGTTAGTTTTGTATTTTGGCTGACAATCAACATGACAGGTGTCAAGCATATCAGAAGACCTTAATAAAGGAGTTTTGGTACCATCGTCGATCTTGCCAAAACAAGGCAGAGACGGTCTTCGCCAGCTCCTACATGATAGAAATGTAAGAATAGTTTCATTCAGTGATTGGGAGAAGATAGACACTGAAGAAAAGAGGCGTGGAATTACAGTAAACAAACCTAGGGAAAAACTAGCCACGTGGGAAGAACTGCTGAAAACTGCCTCAGGATGAACCAGTTCTTCCATATGATACTTCAAGATTAGCTTGGTATATGCAGCATACCTACAAAAAAAATTGAAAATAATTGAAAAAGAACTACCAAAATGTAGATTAGCGTATTTGTTCTCTTCATCTTTAGAGCAACATTCTTTTCTCTTCCTTTTCAATTTTTGAAAATAGTTTTGTTAATTCTACATTGTTAGATCCTCTCCTGTGAGGCATGAATGGTTGGCTGCAATACAAATTACAAATGCAAAATACTGTTGAGCAATGACATTATCCAAGTCGCATGCTTTGAGAGTTTTAAGACACTATTATTGTTCCTTACCTCAGGTGTTTCTATTTACTCTTACAAATATTGAGATTCTATTGTTATTTCTTGAGATCCACTGGCTTGGGTTTCATAACATATCTTCTAATTAATTTTGATAAATATGCCATGCTTCCGTCATAAGCACTGCTTCTAATTTTAAGGGGATTTTTGAGCTATGCATACTTTTTGAATAGGAAAGAAAGCTTAGTTAAGATGCTATTCATGTTGTCTGATTGAGATGACCAGGTGAAGTGGAGGACAATAAGTTGAATGTTGATGAAATGAAGGAGTCCATATACTATGAACCATTCTAGAAAGAAATAGGTTGCTGGATTCCTCTAGTGGTCCGTTATATGGCTTTGATGAATGAAATTGACCCCTGTCCATTCAGACCTTTCTAGTGTTTCACTTTTTGTCTGTTCAGTAATATAGATATTGGAGTTGTAATCTGACTCAATTTGTGAGGCCTAAATCGTCCTTCTGCAAGTTCAGAGGGAAAAAAATTGGTAAGACAAATTTTCCTTGAGCCAATCATCGTTCGGAGGAAAAACATCTCAGGGAATGTGGACTTTCTTGTTTCAACTGCTGCTCTCGAAATTTCGTTTAGATTACGTTCGATTCGCAAAATCTTTTGGCTGAAAAAGAAAAGGGAATATGACAGGAAGTAACTATTGGGTCCCTAGATAACAAAGTAATAAAAACAAACGAATATTTCTGAATAATGATGATAAGAGAGTAATAGACAAATTATGCATGAAAAGTTGCCTCAATATATCAATGTGGTCATTTCCCCTTCCCCCAACCATCAAAAACATTTTTAATCGGTACAATTATGATTGGGTCAAGTGAAAAGAACTTGATATTTCTTAAATAAAGTTGTGGGTTTAAATTTTTCGAATGAAAAGGAAAAGAAAATCACTTTGAGAAGGTAACGTTTATTTGTTGTATTAGATTAGTCTTTTAGTATCATCTAATGGTATTATTATTTTTTTTGGTGAAAAAAGACACCTCTTGATCAGCCAATAATTATAGTATAGGCGTGCCAATTCCATGTTAAAAAAATCACGTCACTTCTTCATGTGGGGAATACGCACTTGTTTTTGTCTAAATAGATATCACTTTCCAGTTGAGATAGTTCTTCCTAAACATGCATTTCAGTTAACAAGTAATTTTTTTTGAATTGGAAGAGCAGGCACTAATAATCTAAGATTACAAGTAAGATTGAACCCGTAACCTCTCATTCATATAAAAGTTTTCATGTTATTAGACTATAAAACCGTTAGTCAATATATATCCTCCTTTATACTCTTTCACTCATTAAGGGACCTGTTCACTTGATGCTCGTAGAACACAAGTTAGTTTCACTTTTAGATCTGAAGTTTCAGTCCTTGCATTGCTACTTGATCATATTGCATACTTGAATAGATAAGATCTTGATGGATGTGTTAGCTTCATCATTATATCAATGAATATTATTTGTTATCCAGAAAGTCAAATCCCACCATGCAGATGCCAAATTAAAGCTTTCTTCTATCTTCAAGGGACTACTCAAGTCTTCCACTGCAGAATACTCTTAGTGTGGCTTTCACTCTATCATCAAGAACTTGAAATTCTGATCCTTCCGATAGCTCAACTTGTCACATCACCATGTCATTCACTGCATGCGTCTGAATTATTCCTTTTGTAATCTTCACCCAAATGATTGCTAAATATAGTCGGTCATAAACATGACTTCCTTTTTGGGCAAAAAGAATTGTAAGTGTCCTCTTTAGTCTTCATAGATAGTCAAAATTGTAATCAAGTCTTCTGCAGAACAGAAGAGTCGGAGTTCCCTGCCATTTAGTTTCCCTAGGGAAAATGGCATTTCATTGTCACAGCTTATGAGAAATCAATCATGCAAGAACAAAATGAAACAATTGGTGTGTTTATTAACATTTAAGACTATCAGAAGGGCTATTAAGGAGTAAAAGGTGAATTGTTTTTCCTGGGGTATTTTTGGACTTTGTTTGGATTATATTTGTTTCCCAAGTTGAGGGAACGTTTGATAATGTGTGTTTTCTGGCCCCAAACGCGCAACACTATCAAATATGCTTTTAAAGATATGCTTCTTTACTTATATTTTCAAGATTTTTATGCTTAGAGTATTCGTCTGAGAGTGAAATTCATATCAGCATAAAGAAGTGAGATCAATTGCTGAGACCCCTTAAATAAAGAGAAAGATAATGCAATACACTTTCCTTATATTCTCTTTAGTAGTAAATGTAAGAGTTAGTTAGGAGGTTTGCTTTGATTTTAATATAAGATTCTAACCCACTTTATCTCTTATATTTGTTATTTTTTTTCCAAACCACCTTGATTAGTACTCCCTCTAAGGCAATAATGAAACGCAAGAATAACTCAAATATATACAACCATGTATTTTAGATTCATCAGAGAACATTTTTTTCTGAATAAATATCTAATTTATCTAATTTTTTTTAATCTATAAAAATTAGTTAAGTATTTACGTTATAAATCTTTTGTCCGCCACTATTCATGGAACCAAAGTTTCTTCTCTGAGTTCATCATTCATTTTCAATGAAGTTCAGAGTTAAGAAAATACTTTCTTTTGTTCTTTTTCTGAAGTTTGGAATTATGATAATTTTTTTGGGGTGAAGAATTATGATAATTAATTGCATTCAGTGTCTATGGTGTTCATTTATTAATTATGTAGGTTTAGGCTGTTGTTCTTGGGACATCTTTAATTGGTTCCACAAAATTATTGAACAGTTAAAGTTATGATTGTCACATGTCTCTGTGTCTGAAGTCTGAACTAAAGCATTGGTAAAAGCTGAAACTCTGCAAAATACATAAGTGGATCCTGTTCAGACTTGCAGTGCCTCAAATTTTGTCTGGTATGACTATAGTACCCTGCACTGACCAATAATTAAAGCAAAATAATCGGAACCAAGAGAAGTAATCCCATTTCATAAAACAAATAAACTGCAATTTAGGTTCTTGCCCAGTGTGTAATTGTGATACTAGAAAGGAGAAGAACCTTGTTTCGTTACTTCCTGCGAAGGAGGATGCCTGTATTCTGATGCTTACACGTTTATAATACTAATATCATCAGTCACTGTTCCTGAAAGAAATGAAAAGCATCTTATTATTTGGTGTCAGGTATGTACAATCTGATGAATTATTGTGGTGATACATCAGTTTGAAGTTAAATCATCGTACATATGCAGGCCCCCTTTGGAGTGCCAATAATTCATGTTTGATGCAAATGCAAGTTGGAATACATTAAACCTTGCAGGCTTTTTATTTCTTTGTGTTTTTTTGGTATTTATTTAGTCTTTTTTATATATATAAAAAAGGTGTTTTTGAAGCATCCCCACTTCATATCTTTCTCTGCTTCATGACAAGTTTGAAACTGAACCCTTTTCTTTAGCTGGGAAAGTTGGATGAGACCCTTTACTGTGGTAAAAGCTACCACTCACAAAAGAAAAATGAAAACAAGCCTTTGTTTAGCAATGTGGTAATAATGTGTGACTTTAAATCTTCTTTTTGAGACCTTTTTGGTCATGAAATAATAAATTCAGAATGAGACTTATATCTTCAGAAACTTCTAGTGTTGATGTTTTTTCCCCCTCTCAGAGACTTCTTCATCTTCCACCCCCCTCTCTCTATCTCGCACGCGCCTATGAATCATTAGCAAAATGAATTAGCTGAACTAAATAAAGCTTATTCCCAGTCGTGAGTGATCAATTTCCACCAGAAGTTTTGATCTGTAAGAAGTTGAATAGATCAAGTCAATCATATAAAAGGACATAATTTCAGCTATACTTTTATTTTTGTCATGGCTTGATATATAATTATAACTAGTAGTCTTCTAGCAGTTGTTAAGAAATGATTTATTACAAAATAAGAATGCTAGTCCTCCCTCCGGTCCTAAATGCAGAAGCTGGAAAGTTTGCTATGATTATAAATATAAATAATTGTATTGATTGCATATATTAAAAAGGGTTTTCATCAATTATAATGTTTTTCAATGCAATGACTAAAGAGAATATTTTAGAGAAAACAGTATATATATTTGTTATAAATAACTAATTTGACTAACTTTTTAAGTATTTATAAATGAGTTATTTAACTTGTACAATTAACACTTGGGAGGAGTATTTCATTTATGGATTATTTTTCACTTATACTCTTCTTTTTACTTTAGAACCCGACCTTCAATGGAAGTATCTTCTGTATAGGTGATGATGAGATTTTCATAATAATAATATGAGATGTTAGTGAGCCAAAAGAATATGATTATGATTTCTGATTCAGATCACTGCTACTCCCTTGAAAGAAAAAACAAACCAAAGACCAACACAATTAAAAAGCAAGGATGTGATATTTGATTATTGACAATAATGGAGAGGAAAGATGGTTCACTCTACCTACCTAACTGTAATTAAGCTTGATTTCATGGCTAAAAACAGATGGCCTCTCTTCTTGTGTTGATCACTTGTGTCGTCACCACACTAGAATAAATCTCATGCATTGTTAAAAACATTTATACAGAATATTTACAGATTATTCTTTCAAACATTTCAATCCATAATCTCATAGAGCATGAGCATGTTTTTACTAACTGCTTAATCTTCGTTGGTATGAGTAAAATAAAGCTATGCATACTATCCAAAGAAAAAGAGCTATGCACAGGAAAAAAATTATAGGGGAAATTATTATGAGTAGGTTTCAAGAAAGGAGTGCGGTAATAAAAAATTCAGTGGCATAAATCTATTATCATTTCTATACTAAAATTTGTCATTGCATGTTGCTCATTTGTTGTGAGACTTTTTGGTAATTAAATTATGAGATCTCATAGTGATTTTCCTAAGAAATTATTCTAGGGTGGGTGAGTTAGGTTTTAAGGCATATTGAGGAGATATACTCTTCCGATCCTAAATATAAGACCTACTTTATAGTGTAAATTATATTACAAAGTACATCTTATATTTAGAACCGGAGGAGTATTTCATGACTGACTCGAAAAATACTTAATAAAGTACTGACATATAATTTACTAATCAAGCTACCTTTGTTAACCAATGCAATCAAGAAAATTCTCCCTCACTACTTCTATAATTTTGAACCCACTAGAAATCTAAGCTAAAATAAATTTGAGTTAAAAAAAATTGTAATTTATGTCCCTTTAACCCTGCCTCCATGGCACTATAGAGTCAAAATACACCTCAGACTCAAAAATTGTTTCTAAATGTATTTGTATATTTTTCACCCATAAAATTTTTTCTTTTCTTTTGGAAATAATGTCGATATCATTACTCAAAAAGAATAACATCAATACCTTGGCAAGAGCAAAGACAAGACCAATGTTTTTACATTAACATGCAGATTTGAATTCACAGTTTTGTGAAGTGTAATTATAACCTTACCAGCTGGAGCAATCTTATTGGCCAGTATAAATGAAAACATATCACAATTATGCATGCAAGAGTTATTTATTTATTTATTACAATGATGAAAGTCTAGAAAAGTTAAGATCAAGGGTTCAGTGAGGGACATGACATGTTTTGTATCTCTTCAAAAGTAGTTATAAAGAGAGACCGATAGAGTATTACCCAATAATACTCAATCGAGACTCTTATGAGAAATGGGTGGTGTTTTTACCAGCCAAACTAATATTTAGTACTCTTCTATAAATATTAAAAAATCAATTAAATTAGTTTTTTTATAATAAATGTGTATTGAATTAGTTTTTTTTATAATAAATGTGTATTGATTTTTTTAAGATGCCCCATTTAATTGTTACTTGCATTGGTGGAAACCTTTTTTAATATATACAATCAACAATAGTTTTAAAAAATTTATAAATTTAGGAGATAAAGTGCATTGAGAAGTTAAATTTAAAATTAAATTAAATAAAAAATTTCTAACTGAGTTCGATATTTAGAATCAAAGAAAATATAAGCAAGAATTTATGTGAGAGCAATATATAGACGTAATGTAAAGAAGTTATATGTGTGTGTGTGAAATGGTAGGGACGAAAATGAGATAATAAAAGTGGAGTGGGTCAGAAGTGGAGAGGAGGATGGCATTATTCAAAGAAGAGAATGATAAATAGCAAAATGAGGAGGAAGGAGGAGAGATGAGTCCCACTTGATGTTTAATCAAAATCAAGAAATGGGGCCTTTAAGATTCATGTTGTCTCCTTCCACTTCCCACACACAAAGTCTTCCTTTGATCATGACTCCCATTTCACATGTTCCCCTCCTACTTCTCCTTCTCCTCTTGTCACTAATCTCTCAATTACCCACTTTCTTCAAATCTAATGCACAATGATGTTTCCCTCATCCTGTTTATAAATCACTTTTAACATAACTCATCCGAAACAGGAAGAATTTTAAACCTTATTAATTTTGTTTTGAAATTTAATAACTTTTCAACTTTACATTTATTTAACGTATATTTACACTTCCTGAAAAAAGAGTAACAGTTTACAAAAGATAAATTAGCACTTATATAATAAATTAATGGGGTGACTTATATTAAAAACAAAAAAAAATACTCTCTCTATCTTATAAATATGATCAAAAGAGTATTTGATATTGAATGTTAAATAGTTGAATATAAAAGAAACAAAACACTTCATCTAACTCTAAATAATAGGAGTTATTATTTTTGTTTTAAATATAAAACCTCAATTCACTTTGTCTTTTCAATTTATAATAATTTTCTCCTAAACTATCCCATATTGACTGTACTTATGTAAAAGAAGTCTTTGTTAATGGGGATATGTAGCTTCCAATGCAAAGATTAAAGGGAATATTTTAAAAAAATCGTTATTTTTTTTTTTATGAACAGCTAATTTAACCATATATTTTTTTAATATTTATAAATTAGTTATTTAACTCTACCCATTTCATGTTACCAAACAACCTTTGATAGGATCTATTTTTCATTTTATAGAGCATTAAGGTAGAATAATGTGAAGTGTAATTAACATTACTGTGCCTAAAATACCTATTGCATTTAGGGTAGGTCATAATGAAAGTCTATTTTGCATTAATTTAAGGGCATGATTAGAAAGTTCACAAGATTTATAAGAACATTAATTACCTTTAATTGTCTTTTTTAGTTTGTGCTCTGTGAGGTGATTAAAAAGAACCAAAAAGGTGTATGCTGAAACAACGGTAACAACAAGGATGGATTTGTTGGCCCAAAAAAAAAACAAACAAGGATGGATTTAAATGTGAGAAGATAAGGAAGCGTGGGTGAGTGATGAAGATGTCAAAAAACCTATAATTATCCTCTTTAATCATTCTCTTTTGTCTCCACTCCTCCTGCTTCACACTCAAGCTGCTGCTGTACGACATTGGCTTCTCTTTTTATTTCTTAATAATGCTGTGGATCATCAAGATTTATCATTCATTCTTTAATTTTTAATTTAGACAATCTAGCTGTAAACATAAAAATAAATATAAATAAATATATATATATATATTCTGTCGCAAGCATGCATACACACACATATCCCATCATTCAAAATATATAAAGTGGAGTTCAAAGTTTTGATTTCCTCTGAGATCTTTTTTTTTTCCATGTCTTCTATATTAATGTTTTTTTTTTTTTTTTGATAATGTTATTAAGTGAGGTGTTGATTACTGTTTTTAAGATTATCCCTATACTAAGTCTTAACCATTTTTTCTTAATATCGATGATGCAGTTAGAAGTACCTCACAATAACTTAAGAGGGGACAAATTTAACATGAAGTATTCGATAATGCGTACTTAACACCATAATGTTCACTTGGGTGCAAAAATGCCCATTAAAATTCTAAAAAGATACAATAATGCCATGATCATTTATTTAAACAAACGCTTGTTATTTTTTAAAAACCAAGCCCCTTTAATTTATGTTTTAAAAGTTATTGGACATTTGCTTAAACTAATAGTTGTGATATTTTTCTACAATTTTGGAATCTTCATTAGCATTTCAAGTAAACATTATGGTGCTAGATGTGCATTTGTATGAATACTCTGGGAGTAGATTGCAACTCAACCATATTTTTAAATTTTGATGAGACTGAGAGTTAGTTATTTATCCTTTGCATTGAAGAGAGTAGAAGTAATAATTATTATTGTTATTAATATCTCGTTAATTCATAATACCAATGAAATTAAGTAGAAGAACTTAATGAATGGGATCTAAAATTGAGGTGTATCTCGTGTATGTTCATGCTCTCTAAATCTCTAAAAGGGAATCTGAGATTTTGCTTATGAGAGTTGATTTGCAGGAAATCTGAAATTTGGATCATGTTTTAATCGCCCAATTTATTTATGGATAAAAAGAATGAAGGAATAATGTAAGAGATTAGGAAGGAATTGAAAAGGGAAAAGGTAAGATGATGAATTGATAATCCAATTGCAATATTCCACGCACAAATGGATGCATATGCTTTCATTTTAGCATTCAACTAAGCCTCCAACATTAATTTTTTGAATCTTCACGTAGTGCGCACCTTATAGCCCTCATTCTTATCTCATTCTAATTTTTTACTTATTTGCATGGTTATCTAGAATTTCAACAGATGGACAAGTTATACCGAGTCATACAGCTTTTAAAATTAGACACATGCATTTTGGTTTTTCATAAATATTAATAGAACACACAAAATTTAGGTAGAATAATATTATTTTTAAATTATAAATATACTTGCTCCGATTCTAAATGTAAAAACCAGATAACTAATTTATAAATAAATATTAAAAAAATTAGTTAAATTAATTATTTATAAAAAATATGTCTTAGTTTTCTAAGATACCCTCTTCAACCATCTACAACGAGAACTAACCCCTAATAAAAAATTCTCTTTAATATATGCAATTAGCATGAATAGTTTAAGCAAATATTATAGGTTTGAGAAATACAATAAATTGAGATTTTAGATTTAGAAAAACAAACCCGCAGTCATCTTTTTCATTTAAAATTGAATATATTCGCATAACTTTCTTTTCAAAATTTTTGCAAATATGAAAACTCGGCTAGCTTTGTATTTTTCTTCTTCTTTTGAACTCATTATTGCGTAACTACAAGTAATTAGGAATTTTTTTTTATCCCCATACACTTTACAAATATTGGAAGAAATAGAGTTAAAATGATAAACTTGTCATTTAAATAAATTTCATATATATATATACTCAATTAATATTTATATTTAGTTTATGATAATTTGTACTACAATACATCTCATCCTTTATAATACTCTTTATATTATGTGGGTTACCTATCTCAAAGGTGAGTTTTATACGTTATTTGTTTTGTAATTCCTTAATTAATATTTGATGTTCAAATGTTGGACATAAAATATTAAATATTTTTCTATTATAATTTTTTTCTATTAAAAAGATTTAAACCCTCAATTTTAGTTAAGAAATTTCATTGGTAAAAACAAAAACTTAACTAATTTGAATAGATTAAGAAAAGAAGTTACATTAGTTATTTATAAAATATATATGTTAGTTGTCCTAAAATACCGTCTTAAATCATTTGAATTGAAACCACCATCTGATACAAACTCTTTTAACATAAATAATCAATATAATTAGTTTGAATAAATAATTAAGAAGGATAAAATGAATTGAAGTATTATATTTATAACTAAATTTAATTGTGAAAGTAGTATTCAAATTGCATTAAGTAAAGAACCAGCATCATCAATAATATATCAGACGGCTGAGTTACAATTATTAGACTCACATCAAAATGCGATTCCCTGACTAACACACACAACACACATTTTATTATATTCTTTTGAGGACCCCACACGAAGGATGTGGATCCTTTATTAGGTTCTCTTGTTCAATTTTAGAATGATGCTCCATTTACACCCTGCGTTTTTCTTTTGTATTGCTAGAGATAGAGCAATTTATACATTACATATTGTTATTTTGTAATTACGTTTCTTTAATTTCTTCCTTCTCGTTTTAAAATCTCAGATCACAAGTTAACCTAGTCAGTAGAGAGCCTCTTTAATTTATAAATCATATCTTTCACTTGTGGAGGTCCTATTTTAAACTTATAAACCATATTTTTCCTATTTGTGAGTATCCAACTTCTAATTAGAATTCTTCATGTGACTCTTAATATAAAAATTAGTTGACTAATTTGAATAGATTAAGAAAATTAGCTAAGTTAGTTATTTTTAATAAATATATATTGTCTTTCTTAAAATATTCTTACTAATAATATGTATTAGCTAAAATTACCATTTGATGAAATATTTAACATGTCCAATTACTATAATGACTATCTTAAAAAAAAAAAAGATAACTATGAGGGATAAAATGAACGAGACTCTTATTTTTAGGACAAAATTGAATGTCAAACTAGCTTTCATGTTAAATATAAGAGTTAATATGAATGTTATAAATACAAATTTAAAAAGTGTTTAAACTATTGAATGAAAAATGCCTTTGAACTCTTAAACGTGACTTCCATGGGGAGGCTTTCTATACGAGACTCGTAACATTGCAAATAATTTTGTGATTGGAAATAATTATTCAGAGATGATCATCTCTCCCTTTTAACGATGAGCTATTTTGGCCTATTAGTATTGTTGCATGCAATTTTCTGAGGGAGAATCCAAACATTTCAGAAATCAGTCAGAAAGAACCAGATTAGGGTTCTTGCACAAAAACATCGATTTCAGAGTTGAGTCCCTTTCAGCACAGAAAAGATTTCTTTGTTTTCTTTTTAATATTTTGTTTGGTTTTGCCTATCGGTCAATTTTATCAAACTGCAGTTCTGTTTCTCTTCTCTCCCTCTCCGATTAGAAATTTCTTTTTTGTTTTCCGGCATTTTCTTTCTGAGAGTCCAAACAGCAGATAAGCCAAGAAAATCTTGCGCATTTTTATGGGGCGCTTGGAAATCCGAGAATGTTTGGCCCTACGAGAGACTCTGTTCGGCTCATCTTTTTTGGGGATTCCCCGATCGTCCTTCTGTTGCTGCTCCCTTCAATTAGTACTTCCCTTCTCTTTCGTCCAAACGCTGCCTCTGTCCTGCGCATCAATGAGCACATTCTATCAGCTGACCAAACAAAAAACAAAACGGAACTAAGAAAACATAAGGAATACATATAGATGAATAATAATAAGGGAAAATGACACATAAAGAAGCTTGAAAATGTGAAATGTTAATTTGAAAAGCTAAGAAAATGTAATGACAGAGAGGGAAGTCCTTCCCAAATTGAAATTTTGTAATTAAGTGAAATAACAAAAATACTCTGTCCTTTTTTTTTGTAAAAAAAACTCAGTTCCTCACCGGTGGCCGACAGCGGCTGGTGCGTTGGTTGCCGATAGATTTTTTTTTCATGGGAGAATATTGCAAGAAGTGGTGGGAGTGGGATTGGATTCCATAACCTTTTGGCCATTTGGGCCAACAAAAAAGCAGATGATCATTAGACCATCAAAGACGACTTCTTAATCTTATAATGCAAACAAAAATATAAGTTGACTCTTTTACTGTAACTCTAACCCGTGACAACAGTTTACCTGAAGATGACAAGTCTTAATTGAGAAATAATAAGTCTAAATTTGATATTAACAAAGCAACTTTTCCTAAGTCGTTGACCACCGATGAGGGGTTGAGTTTTTTAAAAAAAAAAGACAGAGCATTTTTGTCATTTCACTGAATTTCAAAATTCTAATTTGGGAAGGACTTTTCTCTCTGTTATTACATTTCGTTAGCTTTCCAAATTGGAATTTCAGATATTCCACCTTCTTTATCTATCATTTTTCCTACTACTACTACTACTACTAACTAATAATAATAATAATAATAATAATAATAATAATAATAATTAAAATTTGGAAAAATTTGGGATAAATATGGTTGAAAATTTAATTGTCAAATGGGATTTAAGAATTTTGTGTAACTTAACTTCCATTGTGCAACTTAATTTCATTTATATGCAATTTATCTTCCGATGTACAATAATCTTCTTTTATGTGATGTGCAACTCAATTTCTCTTTGTGCAAATAAAATTTTCTTATGTGTAAGTTATTTTCCCTATGTGCAAACTAATTTTTTATATCTAAATAATGTTTTGTGCAAACTATTTTTTCTTTGTATAACTTAATTTCCTTTGTGTGCAACTAATCTTTCCTTATAAAATTAATTATCCTAGGTTCTATTTGCCAATTAAATTTTCAACAAGAGATTTATCCTCAGTTTTCCTAAAAATCTTATACTATAAAATATAACTTTTTTCTGTAATTAAAACTTTTAGTCATTAAGACCTTTACAATAATTTCAAATTTTAAATATTTTTGCATTAAATTATTTCAATTTATAATCTTGAGATATGATTTTTACTAGTTATAAAGAGCATCCATGATTAAGTCACTGGCGGGAAATCCCAGTTTATTTTATTAACGATTGATTTTCATTTTAATTTAAAATTTAATTTAAATTATAATAACATATTAATTTACAGTCTGCGCAAATGTTTATACAAAAAATAAAATTTATAGTTCACACGATATTATATTTGAGAAATTTAAGTTTAAATAGGATGAAATGTAACAAAATTCACTAGAAAAAAGAAGAAGAAATGCAGCAAAATTATTACTAACTATATATGAGCCAATATTTTGAGAAATGAGTTATACCATATAAGTAATAACTTACAGAATAGCAACAGTTACTATAGATTCTAAATTACATATTGATATTGGTTTTTTATTATAATTGAAATCTATATTTTTAATAATTAAAAAATAAATTGAAGGAAAATATGATGGGATCAAGTGGATTTTTTTCTCAGATAAATAAGTATTTGGGACAAAAAAAGTCTCAAAAAATAATAAAAAAATCTTACAACAATGACTGTTAAATTTTAAAATTTTAAATTAGTATTGATTACTATACTCATAAAGAAAATGACTATACTTGGAAAATAAATGACAACATATTTTCATAATAATTTTTTATTTCAAATTTTAAAATTCAACAGCCAAATTTTGTCTGGATAATAATATAATCTTGACAAAAAAAAAAGGAAAGATAATATTATGAAAGTTTGCCGGGGACTTTCTGTGGCTTGTCGGAGTGGTTGCCCACAGAAAAAGATTCACACAAATATAAAAACAACACATTACAGATTCTTCAACTCAAAACAATTTTAAATTTCCACAATATTCTTTTAAGTTTCCCGTTTTCATTTCAACATTCCCATTTTTCTTAAAAAAAGAATATTTTAAATTTTTGTGTCGTGCTGGGAGTATATTAATACATGAACATAATAACTGATAACCCAAAAGCACAGAGAAGCTTCTCTCTATGATCATCAACATATATCTTTTTTGGCCTGTTGAATCCTGATTCTTGTTCAATCTTAGCTTCTACCTCTCTCTTTCTGTCTCTCACTTCATTCTTTATTCTTTCCCATTTTCGTGTTTCCTGAGAATAATTTACCTTGGTTTCATGTCTGTGCCAGAGCAAGACTAGGTAAGTTTATCAGAGACTCCAACTCCATCAATGGAAAGCTCAGACAAGTTTTCTCAGAGAAGAAACGGCTTGAATCTTAAGGCAACTGAACTACGGCTCGGATTACCCGGGTCGGAGTCACCCGAGAGGGATTTGGATTCGGAGGATAAGAACGAGTATCCGTTAGGCATACTCAAGAATCTTGTGTCTGGGGCCAAGAGGGGTTTCTCAGACGCCATTCATGGTGGTTCTGGGAAATGGGTTCTCTCTGGCAAAGGTGGTTCTGATATGGTTTTGGGTAAAGATTGTGGCTTGTTCTCTCCCAGAGGTGGTAACTCCGGCAAGACCACTGTCGGGTCGGATTCCGGCAATCATCAAGCGGGTTTGGGTCCCGCCGTTGTGAAAGATACTATTCCTCAGCCAACAAAGCCTTTGAATGAGAAGAAGCCTCAGTTTCCTGCTCCTGCTTCAAAGTATCATCATCTTCCTTTCATTTCATCCTTCTCCTTCATTACTCCCTTACTTTTTGTGTGTGCGCGTGTGCGCGCGGGTGCTTTTTTTTTTTGCCAGTTTTGTTGCTTCTCGTTTCCTCCTGGATCCGTCTGTTGTTAGTCGTTGCTTCTGCCTTATGAAAACTTTTTATATTTGCTATGTTCCTGGTAGAACTACGAAGCAAGAAGGAAACTACATTGAGTTTGAAGGTTTTTGTTTTGATACTTTTGAAAAAGAGGAAACGAATGTTTTCTTAGGAAAAAAATTTGTTTCAGTTACCTGAAAACCTGTTCATGGGAAAACTTGTATTCTCCGTCTTTTCCTGGTTCTAGTTATCTTCTTTTCTTAGTCTCTAATGTCATGATGTAATATTTCTATGTAATTTAGAGGATATTACTTCTTTGTTAATCATCTGATAGTTCTCTTCTTCGAGATTCCATATAGTTTCTTTTGAGTCCTGCTTGTTTATGATTTCTTGTCGCATATGATTCCAGCTTGTACTCCTCCAAGTATTTGGTGTCTTAAAAATTCCATCTGATTTGTTTTCCTATGCCTCGAGATTCTCCTCCCTCCTATTCTGTTCTTTGAATCTAAAGAGTACCTGATTTTGTATTATCTACAATATAACTTGTGAAATTATAAATCACTGGCCTACTCAGAACTTATGTCTCTGAATTGATGTTCCTTGTACAAGAACTACTACAAAAGAGTAACTTGTTGATTACATGTGAATAAGGGCACAAGTTGTGGGATGGCCACCAATCCGATCTTTTCGGAAGAACTCAATGGCTTCTCAGCCTCAAAAGAATGGTGATGATGCAGAATCAGGCAAGAGTGGATGTCTTTATGTAAAAGTGAGCATGGATGGTGCTCCATACTTGAGGAAGGCTGATCTCAACAACTTTGGCTCTTACAAGGAACTTTCTTCTGCACTGGAAAAGATGTTCAGTGGCTTTACAATGAGTGAGTTCCTTTCTACCTTCAACCCTTCCTGTCCCTTTCTAGCTTTTCCCTTTTCTTTTACATATGGTCTAGTGTTTTGATCTGGTGATCTGGACAGCTAAATATGAAAGGAAAATTTTTTTCCCTTATCAATAGTGGTTGGATCAAGTAAAAGGGGCTTTATTCACCTTAAGTAAGAAGGTTAAGGGTTCTAATCTAATGCATGGAAGAAAAATCACATCCGGAGAACTACTTCAACTAAGCCCGATAATGCTTGAATCTAATCTAGTTACAGAACTAGATCTCATGGTGAATGATATGTCTAAAAAGGTTGGTTATTGGCAGAGTCTAATGACATCATGTGATCTATGTAATTGACTTCACTTAGTGAGATCAGACTTGTTGTAGTACTTACTAAAAGAGATTATCTTACTATATTATTTTTACATTTGAAGATGTTTGGATACTTGCATTCATTATTCTGAGAATGTTGTTATCATCGGCGAATTCAGGTCAATGCGGCTCTCATGGAGTTTCTGGTCGAGATAATATGAGTGAGAGTGGATTGATGGATCTTCTTAATGGATCGGAATACGTGCTCACATATGAAGACAAGGATGGTGATTGGATGCTAGTTGGTGATGTTCCTTGGGAGTAAGTGCCAAAACCTCTTCCGATTAAAGTCTATTACATTAATATTAACTTCTTTTATTATAGGGCTTTAATAAAGAGAAATTGCCTCATCTTTATTCTACTATAATCAACAAAGAACGAGTTAATGAGTACCTAAATCTTAAAACTAGCTTGCTGTTCTTGTTTCAGGATGTTCACTGATTCTTGCAAGAGGATGAGGATAATGAAGAGTTCTGAAGCCATTGGGTTAGGTAGGGCCAGGATTTCTAATCATAATCTTGAACCCTTTCTGCTTTCATTTATATCAAATTTGCAGGATCAAAGGCCTGAATCTCAGGTCTTAAAAAATAAGACTGCATTATACTAATTTAATGCTAGAAGCTCCTCTAATATCAAATTTATAGCAAGTTGTAGCATTCATAAACTGTGAATACTGTGACTGGTTCTCTATGTTCTGTGCAGCTACAAGAGTTCAAAGATCTGCTATAATTAGGCCAGATTTAAATGGTGATCTTACGTATTATCTGATTTTTGCAGCACCGAGAGCCATGGAAAAGTGCAGAAGTCGGAACTAGAGGAATGTGAAACCAGATTGAAGCATATGATCATAAATATATAAGAGGTGGGTTTTATGCAAGTGGTGGAACTGGAAGAGGCTAAAATGGTTAAGGGCCTTGCCTGTGTTATATGTATAATTTGATATGAGAGAGATTTAAGTGCCTCAAAACTTATTATTAGTTGCTGTTGTAGATGTTTTAAGTTTTCTTGTGTTTGTGGTAACCCCCTCTTAGTTTTAATCTATGTTGTTTCTGACTTATTCAGGCTAAGGCTATGTTGCTATGAAAATTTTGTATTCCTTTCCCAAATCTCTCTCTCTCTCTCTCTAGGTTGATGTAAGAAGGAAGATTGCATTTAGTTTTTCTATAATGAAGGAAAAATAAAGCAGCTTAAAAGATCAGAGCTTTTTTATGTTTTAATTGGTTTTAATTTATTAGAGTTGCTTAACTCTTTGATACACGCCACCTTACTTCACTATTTGGACATGCTACTTGGATTGTTCAAATTGGACTAAAACCTTCTAAATTCTATTATTTATTTTTGTAATTTAAATTATTAATTTTGAGTTAGTAATTGGAAGATCTATTTATTTTACGTTGGTCTCTTCGAATTTAAAAAAATAAAATAAAATCATTCAAATTAGATGTGGATAGCTTGAAAAAGGTTATTAGTACTCATTTATTTAGGCATGCAGGGAATCCAAACATCTTGAATCACCGTTTTAACACCTATTTTGGAGGATTGCCAATTCATACGATATTGTATTGAATTTGATGTAAACAAGGTCTCTGAAGTTTAGGAAAACTGAAATTAAGGATGTTGTAATCGGTTCAGTCACAAGATGTTATCATTATTGCTTGAACAATAACAGACCAAAGCTCTGTTTGGATAGCACCCCAAACCATGGTTTGGGGACCCAAACCATGGTTTGGGGAAAATGCTACCCAAACAGCCTCTCCAAAAACCAAAACCATGGTTTTGGGTCAAAACCATGGTTTTGACTCCAAAACCATGGTTTTGGAAAAAGCAAATTTTTTTTGCTTTTGGAGAAAAAAGAGAGAGTGTGTGGGCCTATATGATATGTATCTTGTTATTTTTTTTATAAACATATTTTTTTTATAAATATATTTAATCTTATATTTTATAAATATATATAGACATTAATTATTTATTAATTATATTATCTTATGTATTATTAATTATGTTGGTAAAAAACATATTATTAACAATTTTACTTCTTCAAATTAAAATATATCATAAAATCTATTTTTTCTGTAATTATCATATTAACTTATGTCTTTTTTTTAGTAATTTGTATATATAAAAAGTGCTTCTGATAACAACTATCCAAACACTCTCACTTCTCAGAATCACTTTTTTACAAAATCTATTCTTCACAGAATCTATTTTTTCCAGAATCTATTCTCCAGAATCACTTTTCCAAACCACGGTTTGGTTTCATCCAAACACACTCCAAAGCGGACACCAAAATTTTCCAACGCTAGGACAGCTTCAATACCAGGCGAATGGGTAGGTTTGAGCAATTCCATCTATGTGACACTCTGCAATCCCTAGTTATTCTAAATCTCTTGTACCAAACATTACAAAATAAACAATACTAGTGCCAGTCCTAGTGGGGTATGCATGAAGGAGCTAATTGCTTCTTCTTTTTTTGTTTTTTGTTTTCCTATACAAAAGTATTCTTTTATTAGAAGTAATTTTGTTTAATATATCATTGAGTACTAAATTTGGCTCCTCTTTTCTGATAAAGATTTGAACCTTAGTTCGTTATGTTGTGAGGGATTATCTCCTTTCATTGAACCTTATTTTCATTGGTGTTAGATGCTTCTTTTAAATTTTATACTTGTTTTTTTTCTTGGTGTCGTTAGGTTATCCTGAATGTGAACCTATGACCTTGCTCATGAAGAAAGCTATCACACCTACAAACCAACCAATTGGGAGAGAATTAATATATTCCTATTGGGGTTGATTCATCCTTCACAAATGTAACATGTAACTTTACGGTGTATTGTGCTCTCCTAGTGTGCTAGGTTCCTCCCATATTTTTTGCCATGGCAAGTCTCTATGAAATAGTTTGAATAAGGGGATAAAAGGTGCTATGAGATCCTCCTGGTTCAATCCTAGACACCTTAAAATGTTTTTCAGACATACTCCCATTTTGAGTCAAGATATTGATAAATAGACATGTCAAATTGCACTGATCTTGGGGGGGGGGTTCGTGATTGAGAGGATTGAAGACTAAGAAGTGAGTTATTGACCTAATTTCCCACCATTCCTTATGAAAAGGAAAAGAATTTCATAACTCCCCTAACAACTATAATTCACAACTGCCTTTCAAAAGTTTACCAATTATTTGCAAATAAAGATTAACAATTTTCCCATCAAAATTAACAACCTCCTTTGACGTAATTGACAATCAATTCTAATAAGGTAATTGTCAACTAAATAACTCTTCTAACAATTATCTGGTAAGAATTGACAATCTCAATACAACAAATTCATAATTACATTTACATTATGGCAAAACCAACAACCAAGTTTAATACTACTATCTCTTATTCTAAATATAAAATCTAGTTTATAACGCAAATTGTACTATAAATTGAATCTCATATTTAGGTTAGAGATAATATTATCTTTTATGTTGGCAACTCCATCAACAAATATCTAGCAAGCCAAGAATTGAAAACTTTAATATATCAGATTAAAAAAATTACTTTTTATAAGACAATAATATAGATTTATCATATATATAATTACCATTATACTACCTCCAGTCTTAAATATAAGATCTTATTTGTAATGTATAAATAAGATCTTATAATTAAAATCAAAGATAGTATTATTAAGTGGATTCTGGCCATAAATTTTTCTTGCTACTTACCGTCTCGTTGGCTATAGCGACCCAGGCTTATAGTCTCTGGACTCTGGCCACCGGGGGGCTCTAGCGTTGACCAGATTTTTTTTTTTTAAGTTAATTGGCGGAGTGAACTAGAATAGAACAACTGGTTAAGAATTAGAAGGAGTGAACTATAATATCTAGAGTTGGAAAAATAGGTCGAGCCTGTCAGATAGACTCGTTTAAGCATAAATATTTGAGGCCTGAGCTTGAAATTTTTCCATTCAAATGGAAAACGGGTTTAAAAGGGCTGATCCTGAAGGGTTAACGCGTTAAACTGGCTGGTCCTGCAGGGCCAAAGGTCAGCCTATTTAGATGCTTTTATAATTTTCCTATGTAATTCTAATACTATTAATTTTTTTTACATTATCAATAATATTTTAAATATTTAGTTATTATTATCATTTTGAAATTAAATTTCATATAGTGGTTTGATTTATTTGTCTTCAGATAATAATTTGTCTAATTAAATTTTAAAAAATGAGTTAATTTGAGCTTTAATAATGATTTGATTTATATTATATGGTTGATATTTTTAAACTATATATATTTGATAAGAGAATATTTCTATACTTCTATTACTTGTGATTCTATAATTTGAATTAGAAATTTATGAGTTTCAACAATAATACTTCTCAAACTAAAGTAAAATAATAGTTTAGACGGTAAAATTTAAAAGTAAAATTTTATAAAAAAGAAAAACTTGATATTTTTGTTATGAAAAATAGTAATTGATTATAGTAATGATGAAATTTTTAAAAAAATTAATGATAGTATTTGTCTATTGCACATTTGCATTATTGATGAAACTTTTGGATATTGTTGTCTTGTTGATTGATGTTTTAGAAATTCTTAAATATTGATAGATATTTAGATATGATGATATTTTGTATTTGTGACTTAATTTTATTCAAATTTTATGTCTTTTATTAATAATTTTATTGGTTTTCTATTTTTTGATAAAAAATATGAGAAATATGAAAAATAATATTTTTTTTATTCAAAAGGGCCAAAAGCTTGTGGCCAGTCTTGAGCCCCTTAGTTTAAAGGCGGGGCCTAGTAAATTGGGATATGTTTAAAATTTTGGTCATGTAAAGTTGACTTTTTTAAACTCGTCGGTTTTGCAGAGTCGGCTTTGTATGACCGGGCCGGTTCGACCTTTAAGAATACCGCATAAAGGCCTTGAGATATGAGGAGTAGCATAATAACTTTGGTTCTAGACTTGTCAGCATAAAATTTATTAAATAATTTTACAATATTAATATTTAGTAATATTTAATTATAAATTCATATGATACAAAACATGATACATAATATGTAAAAAATTTTCATTTATTACTGTCTCAAGTTTTTTTTAAAAATAATTTTCAATTAATTACATTTTGTGCGAAGAAAGTTAGTCATTGTTTTTTCTTAAACTTTAATCTTTAGTCACACCTTTCATTTCTTACCAGAGAATCTCAAGACTCAAATTAGGATGATGGTGAGACCCTGCTTGCAAATTTTAAAGAAAAACAGGCCACAAGCAGGAGGCACCCTTCACATTATACGACAAGAATCTATGACTTTGATGCTGACAACTCTAACCCAGAAGATATCATGAACCTGTTTCCAAGTCATGAACCCATTTGGAAAAGCTTACGATAAGCATCATCATCAAGGAATCTGCTTTGTGTTATTTCAGAAAATAAGCAGGACTCGTCATGAATCTACTTTATGTCATTCGTCTACTTTAACTTTATCTTTATTAAAGTAGTTTATGTTATTGTAATCATTAAAGACATCTTTGCAAAGCTTATAATTATAAAAAGAGTTAATATAATTTTTAGTCTTTGAAATTTGAGTTTATTTTAATTTTGATCCCTCAAATTTCAAATACGTGGTTTTAATTCTTGAAATTTAACTTCTCTTAAAATGTTAGTCCCTGATAAAGCAAAGCTGTTAAAATTTGTTGAAATGTCATCAATGACGTTAGAAGTGGTGATGTGGACTCATTAAATGATATCTAACTTGATCTTGTATGAATAATAAAGTGTAGTACAGTGAATAGCTCCTGAAAATGAATAGTGAGAAAGAAAAAAAAAGATGCTAAAGAGATGACTTTTGGTAGCTTGTTCTTTTTTTTCCCCCTCTTCTGTTATTCATATAAGATCTAATTAAATACCATTTGGTGAGTTATATCACCATTATAACTCTGTTTATGATGTTTTTAATATATTTTAACACTATTTCACCTTCAAGGATTAATACGTTGAGACGAACTAAATTTCAGAAACTAAAATCATAATTCTAAAATTTTTTTTTGGCCAAAATCATAATTCTAAAATTTAAAAAGCTAAAATCAAAATAAGTCCGAATTTTAGGGTTTAAAAATGATAGTAACTCTTATAAAGATTAATACTTAAGAGAAAAGCGCGTCTTCTGTCGTGCCCGTGTTTCTGTTGTGCCCCTCTCTCGCGCAATCTTCTTCATCGGTTTTGGCCTGAGATTTCGAGGCAAGTAGAAGAGCGAAAAGGATGGTTCTTTCAGAGGATGAATTCAATCGGCTTTACAGAATCAGGAAGACTGTGATGCAGATGCTGAGGGATAGGGGCTATCTGGTTACAGACTATGAGATCAACATGACCAAGAGTGAGTTCAGGCATAAATACTCTGAGCACATGAAAAGGGAGGACCTCGTTATCAATAAAGCTAAGAAAGATAATAGCTCCGACCAGGTATTCCCTCATCTCGTTCTTCAACCTCTCCTTTTAGAGGATTTTCTTTTGCATAAATCATCGTTTCCTAGTCCTACTGGGGTTATGGCCAGTGTTAGACATTTCGTTTAAATTTTGTTTGGTGCTGCAGGAATAATAGTGAGTCTGCTTGTTGGTATTGCTAGGAATTCTTAATAGTATTGCTATCAATATAGACAGGAGATAGAGCTATTTAAATTGGTTGAAATGAGTTGGATTCTCTGATCCAGCGAACCTATTTGTACTTTTGTTCTGCTGCCAGATATAAAATACCCTTAATATAAGAGCTAGTTGGAGATTCCATTTGGTCCTAAGATCTCAATTCACTTTGTCCTCAATATTTATCCTCTTCATCCCAAGTAACCCTTATACTAATTGCATATGTTAAGACGTTTTTAAAAGGGCAACTTTAATGCACATGATTAACAAGATATTTTAGGAAAGACAATATTTATTTATTACAGCTAAACTAATTTCTTTAATTTTGATAAATTAGTCATCTAGTTCTTGTAAGATAATATATTCTCTAAGAATTAAGGAAACAATGGTTTCAGCAAATCTTATGTTCAAAAAGATAAGTTTAGCTGTCTTACATCATGATCATGAAAATTGGAGATTGAGCTTCACCAAACGTGTTTTTATCCCAGTACATGTGCTGAACTCTTAGACGATTTTGGATGACCCAACCTTCGTTGAAATGAATTCTGTCAAGTTAACGTGTTCTCTGACCCTATCAAGGCTTTCACGCTTATTCATAATGAACTTTCTTGGAACCACTCCCTCTGCAGCGTAATCAGAAAGATAAAGAGAACTTTTTAAGCGAAATTACACATTCACCTTTGATCATGTCTACAGGAAGGCTAATGGTTATGCATGCGAACACTACAGTCTTACATGATCCACCTTCAGGGTGTAGGAATCTTTTGAGAGTAAATGTGATTTAATTTTATTATCTCTTGCACGGTTTTTTGTGACCTTGTATTTATATGCCCATGAAGCTAGCTCACTATCAAAAAGATAACAAACCGGACCTTGTATGTTGAATAATTCAGTTCTAGGTTCATAATTCACATCATGCAGGCTGTAATTAGCATAATAGTTAGATGGGATAGCATATGGAAAATGTCTATTTCTCCACTTTTTGGGATTCATCTTTTCATTTGTTTCATTTGTACCAGATCTATGTTTTCTTTCCTGAAGAAGCAAAGGTTGGAGTTAAGACAATGAAGACATACACTAACCGAATGAAGTCAGAAAATGTTTCCAGAGCAATCTTGGTTGTTCAACAGAATTTGACTCCCTTTGCTCGGAGTTGTATTGCTGAAATATCCTCGAAATTTCACTTGGAGGTTTTTCAGGTGATGTGGTTTAGTGTTCTTGTGAGGAAAATACTTGGGTGATGGCAAGTTTCAAATTTGTTTCATGCGTTCTCTCTTTTACATTGCCTTCCAAACTGTTGACTTCATTTCTGGAACTTGTGCTTGAGCCCAAACAGAAAGTTAACATGGAATCAGAGTCTAACTACAAGATTTGAGACTTCCATTAAAAAAATAAGAAATAAAAAGAAAAGATGGACCTGCGATCTTTGAAGTTCAAGAGTACAAGCTCAGGCATACAAAAGTTGAATGTTGTGACTTGATGCTTTTGAGACTCAGAGAACACAATCCCAAGCAAAGAGAAAAATGACCTAAACAAAAGAGGAGGGGGTGTTGAAAATTAGAAGTCCCACATTTAAAGTAGTAAGAAAAATGATGGGTATCTCAGTTTGTGGCAATCCTTACCCATAGCTTAAATACCCTTCATGTTTCTTATCACTTTTAGATGTTGGATTTCTATTTTTGAACACAAACCACTGACTTGGCCTATATTTCAAATAATATTGAAGTAACAAATTTTCAGTTTATCTTGTATTATATGAACCTGCGTTCTTTTCTTATAATTTATTTTTATATGTTTGCAGTCTTAATTTATTTTAACGGTAGCTCTATTGATGCAGGAGGCAGAACTGCTGGTCAACATAAAAGAGCATGTTCTTGTTCCGGAACATCAGGTGCTAACTGACACAGAGAAGAAAACCTTGCTTGCGAGATATACTGTGAAAGAAACCCAGGTCAGTAGGTTAAAACTTGGTTCTAATGCACTTATTTTTATGGGCGTCCCTTGCCTTCACATTATATGTTGGGGTATGTTGTTTAGGGCTTCCTTTTAGAGTAAGGCGTATGGAAGTTTTAAGGGATTGTTGTTTTCAGTTATGCAGAAAGATTAGAAAGCATTGCTATCTACTTGAGCTTCTGTGACTCTTTTTCATTAGCTTTCCTTTTATGTTGATTCCTTTCCTTCAGAGGATGACTTATCCAACTAGCTGTCTGTTACTTGCCTTCTTTTCTAGTAATGTTTCTTCTTTTACTCATGAAATTTGCATGCTTATTCTATCGCTATGATTGAATCCCACAATTAGTAAAGCTGAGAAAATGTTTTACAGGAAATGGCAAAATCATTACAATCTTTTTTGTGTGTGGTGAAAGCTTGATAAAAAGGGCCTTTACCCTAATTAAATGATACTGTTCAACTGTGTTATTGATGCAATCTTGAATATGTGACATCATATCTGATTTCTTCTTCCCCTGTTTGTGTTACTTCTCCAGGATGTTTTTGTGTAGTGCACATCATATACAGTTTTGTCACACTAACTATGCTAACAGTCTAACTACATTTAGTCACTATAACTAATATGCATCATCCTACGCTCCCCCTTAAGCTGGGAGTAAATATACCTACAATTCCCAATGTACGTGTTTTAGCTTCACTAGTCCCTTCTGACATTTTTCTCACGCAAATGACTTCACTAGTTTTTTTTATTTTTTTTATTTTGTTTGTTTGTTTGTAAAGTCAAGAATTTTGTCTTGCCCAAGGGGGGGAAAAAAAAAAAAGGACTTCACTAGCCTCCATCTCGTGGGCCATCCAATTTTTCAAAACTCGTTCTGTTCCCAGCTTAATAACTGTTTCTGTCTCAAAAGCTGGTACATATCAGCCCAAATTGGCCCAACTTTTAGAACGGTTTTTAAGCAGAAATCTAGCCGTTTGGAACTCCAGCCTGGGTCTGAAATCATTGCTATTTAGGAATACTCCCGAATTGGCTCAAGTTCTGAACCGTGAAACTGATGTCTGGCCATATCATGGTGCAATATTCAAGTTTCCCAACCAACTTTTGATGCCTCCCTGGGTCACTCACTAAACTCATCACCAGATACTGCAGAAATCAACTACCCAGGTTTATTGTACACACCCCCACATTTGAGCGCGCATATCCACAAGCACACGCACACTCAGACAAGCACTCACACGCACATGCACTCACACACACACAGACTCACGCCCGCCCTCGCAATGGTCATAAATTTGTTGTGGATGATGGTGGCTTTGGCAATGGTCTCTGGCAGCTGGTTGGTGGCGAAGTCTAGTGCTGGCGATCATGGCCTCATGGGGAAAGGGAGGAATTTCCTTTTAAGGATATTTTGATAAATATGCATTAAAATTGTTCACATCTAGAGGACATGAGATTTTTAGAAGTCAAGGATATTTTGTTTGGAACGTAAGAATGATTTTCCCCAATATTGTTGGGGAAAATCATTCTAAAGGTTGAGTTATTACTATTACTCCTTCATGTAAATCTCCTTTAAGAAATGTGTAAGAAACATCTGTTTGATACAATTGCCATTTGTGGATTGCTGTCGTAGTACGCGCTGTTACCATTTTGATTGCAGGAGAAAAATGCTGATGATGTTGTCTCTTTCCTTTGTGACAGCTTCCCAGAATCCAGGTGACAGATCCAATTGCAAGATACTACGGACTGAAGCGTGGACAGGTTGTGAAGATAATCCGACCAAGTGAAACTGCTGGACGTTATGTTACCTACCGATATGTTGTGTAACTGTTCACTCTTTCTAGTTTATGTCCTGAGCTGTGCGCTTCATTATAGACTGCGACACAGAGCACGCACCAAAGAAAAGCCAGCTTTTGTACCAATCTGTTTTTCTTGGGGGACCCGAATAGTTGTTAATTGCGACTGTGCTTCCATCGAAAAAGAAAGGAGAAAAAATCGTTTCTTTTCTTTGCCATCACAAAAAACATACTATCATTAAAGATATCCGAAGTGCAGACGTACAAACATAAACCAAATAACAGAGTTTGAAATGAAACAAAACAAGAAACAACAAAAACAAAACACTTAAACAAAATATCATCCAGTATCAATTGAAATTCCGGCACAATCTTGCTTAAGAAGACGCTGCAATTGTGAGTGAGGCCTCCACACCCGTTCTGGGTCACATGAACCTCATAAAACTTTTTGTTTTAGCAAAAACCTTTTGATAGGTTAATGCCTCTCATCGGATGGTACATCCAAGGCAAGCCAGGGAAGAAATTCTGCCATCATTCTAACTGGTAAGCTGCAAAGAAATTGCCACACCAATGAGGTTGATGCCTGCTCTTTAAATGAAAATTTCTAAGTAACCAAGGGAAAGATCTGCCCAGACACGTTAAAGTTTTGGCAGTATAAGGTAATGAGAGAAAAGAAACAAATTCTAAGCATATGGAGCCACACTGGCACGGGCGGGTATATGCTTGAAATATACACGCATATTTTTTCTAATTTTTTCATATTGACTGAGTTTATGAAGTTATTTTTAAAAAATAAAAGTTATGTAATAAGTTATCTTCAGGATTAAATTGACATTGAACTTTAATTCCTTTTATTTTTAAAG
Source organism: Neltuma alba (assembly GCF_004799145.2). Classification (NCBI taxonomy): domain Eukaryota; kingdom Viridiplantae; phylum Streptophyta; class Magnoliopsida; order Fabales; family Fabaceae; genus Neltuma; species Neltuma alba. Next base: position 48,974 of record NW_021634902.1, on the reverse strand, counting down.
TTCTAAATTTCTAATAAATTGATTTATTAATTTAATGTTATGTAAAATTTAAAAATAAAAGAGTTCCTCATTTGAAGGGAGGCAGACTACTCCAAAATTTCACATTTAATTTAAGTAAAAATATAAAAATGAATGAATAATGGGAAAATCCCAAAAAAGGTCCTTGGAATATGGGAAATGTCAGATTGGGCTCTTAAATTTCGAAAATGACAGAATGGGTCATTGACCCAATCTGTCATTTGTGAAATTCAGGCGAATTGACAATTTTGCCCTTATTTATTCATTCACTACAATGATTCAAGGAATCACTATAAGAGTTTAGGTGTTACCTAGATTCGTATAGCGAATAACTATTCACTTTTTCATAGTCAGGTGTCTTGTTATTAACTACAACTAATGTTGTAATCACTAGAACAATGTAAGTATTACCTAGATTTGTGTAAAGAATAACTACTCATTTTTTCATAGTCAGGTATCTTATTATTGTCAGGTACCTTATTATTAACTACAACGAATCTTATAATCACTAGAACAGTATAAGCGTTACCTAGATTTGTTTAGAGAATAACTACTCACTTTTGCTCAGGGGTAAAAATGTCAATTCACCTGAATTTCACAAATGACAGATTGGGTCAATGACCAATTCTGTCATTTTCGAAATTTAAGGGCCCAATCTGGGATTTGGTATATTCTAAGGGCTTTTTCTGGGATTTTCCCATGAATAATCTGCAATTTTTCAATTTCGCGTGCTGCGGCATCGGGAAAATCAGGGCAGGAAGCAGGAAAACGCAGTAATTGTGGGGGGAAAAGGGAAAATCTCCAGTTTGTGTGTGAACGCAACCGCGAAAACCTCGGCCTGAAAGCATGAAGCTCAAGCAGTTGGAAAGTCTCCTTGGCGATCTTCAGCAGTTCTCTCAACCCAAGGTTCTCTCTCTTAAAACGACCTTTGATAGTAGTCTCTGTGTCTCTTTATCACTGTGAATCACTTCTTCTTCTTCTTTTTTTTTTTTATGTTTTATTTGGTCGCAGATTGAACTCGAACAGTATCCAACTGGACCCCATATTGCTTCTCGAATGCTCTACACTGTATTGCTCTCTTTCTCTCATCACTTTATCCAGTTTCTGCAAAATATTGTTGCATGTTTCTTCAAACTTCACCTTTGGATATTCTATTTTTCTTCTGCCGAAGATGTAAACAGCTATGGGCTCGAAGATTACATTTCTATTATTTCCTTGCAAATGCAATGATTGATGTCATCGGCAAGTTTCATTCTAGAGTGAATCCAATAGTGTGCAATTTGTTTGGTAACAATTTTTTTTCCAGCCACTGTAATTCCACATACTTAAAGTTCTGTTTCTGTTGTGATTACGTAAATTAGGCTGAGAATTCTTTTGGAGATGTGAGCAACAAAGTAGTGGCTGACTTTGGATGTGGTTGTGGTACTTTAGGTGTTGCAGCTGCTTTATTGAGTGCCGAGTAAGTTGCCTTCTTTCCCTTCTTATACTTTTGTACAGTCTGTTCCTAAATCCCATTTAATCTGTAAGTTTTAATATTTGAGCTGATATTGAAATGACATTAAGTATGCTGAAGTTTCAAACTACTACGACTTGGCTGCATTTTGCATTTTCATAGTCCATGGTTACATAGGACCCATGGGAAAAATGAATTGGGATTTTTCGTTGCTGGGTCAGTGCTACATAGCACATAACGGCTTGCTTACTTAGGGACCCTCCATTCTAACTCAAAACTTCAATTCCAATTTTAAGCAACAAAGCAAATGTTTTGTCTAAATTAAGTGTGGTTTTATGTATATAATATTTATGTATGTGTCTATTTATGTATGAATGTATATCTTATATTCTCTTAATTTGTCTTAGCATTGGTCAGACATGTTTTTGGCATTGACATTGATCCAGAATCTCTTGAGATAGCATCGTTAAATGCTGAGGAGCTTGAGGTATTTTCTTCCTACTGCTCATTATAGTAGATGATTATATTTTTTCAGATGATTGAGTCTCTTGTTGCATTGAAATAAAAGTAACATTTTTGTATGCTTTAAATGTATGCATAGTGATGTATCTCGAATTTCAAAGGTTCACTTTAATTTATGTACATTGCTAAAGAAGGTAAAAAGTGAGAATTAGTGTGCTCTAAATTGAATAATGAATGGCTAGATTATTATGTTGAAAATGGCCTACTGGTAGTTGATGCATCTTTCCTTTGTTGTTCAATTAAACTTGCAGCTGTATTTGGACTTTATTCAGTCTAGTGTCATGGATTTGGAATGGAGAGGTAGCTTTCCTTATTATCTTTGTCCTACTTTGGTGCCTTTCTCTGCCTTTGCTTATGTAAGTTCTGTGTCTATTCTTGAAGTTTTCTTCTATAACAGGTTCATCTAGTTGTGTTGGTATTTTATATTTTTCTCCAGGTCAAATTGTTGATACAGTTGTGATGAATCCTCCTTTTGGAACTAGGAAGAAGGGTGTAGACATGGATTTTCTCCATGTTGCTTTGAAGGTAGGCAACCATGGTGGTCATAGAACTTTTAACATGTGATTGATGAGATGTCTGATATACATGTATTTGTCAGGTTGCTTCTCAAGCTGTGTATTCCTTGCATAAGACTTCAACAAGAGATGTAAGTCATCTGTGTCTTACATTCTAGTTGCCTGAATGAGCAATGAAGCTCTCACAAGCCCAATTGGGTTGTCCTTAGTATAATACATGCACACTTGTACCATAAATGTTGCAACTTCAATTTTGCACGAGTCACTTCAAATTTTCTTAAAGTCATGCTATTTGTGTGGATGTTGAAGCATCTTGATTTATTCACTTATTATCTCATGCATAAATTTATGTGTTTGTTTATGTCACACTTTACATATCTTATTATTTCATGAGGAGTTCAGTATTATTTAAATGACTGCTTGAATTAAGATCTTTTCATAGGAGTGACATTTGTCTTTGCAGCTTTTTCTATATACTTCCATACCCTATTTCTGCTCATTTTTACTTTGTTTATGCGATGTGTTTTCATCTTATTCTAGCATGTCAAACGAGTAGCCGTGAGGGATTTCAATGCTGCAAGTGCCGAAGTTTTATGTGAGGTGAGTGAATCGTTTTATTTGTTTGTTTTTGTGTTGTAGAAGCCTTATGAAAAGTAAGCTTTTACCCATTTTATTAATCTCTTTTTAGTTAAATATGGAAGTTCTTTATTTCGTTTTTTGAAATTAAGTCGAGCTCTTTTGTGCTTATTACTTATTGGTTATGAGTCCTGAGTCAACTATAACTTGTAGTCATTAATCCCACAGTAAAAATACTAGTTCTATCTTAACTTTGTGCAAGTGGGCCTAAATCTGTCACATTAGACATGCCATCTCACAATTCAGATGTTGTAGATATGGATAGCTTCTTAACATAATTTGGTAAATCCATACCAAGAGGTCAAAGATCATCCATCATACTGCACACTTGAAATCATGTTTTGAATACCTGTTTCTATAGTCCTTGGACGACTGCATTCTTTGTTATTATGTGAATTTCTGCATATCGATGCCTGATAAGTATTTTAGGCATGTTGTGTTTTTATCTCTTGATTTGTTGATCCATATGTTATATAAAAAATAGGTAGGTCAGAAGGTAGGCTAGCCAACCCACATTATCAGCACGTAACCTGTAGGTTGACTTGTTTTAGCTTTTTTATTTGGAAGCATCCGTAAGGTTTTTAACTTTGAAATGGTACTTTGTTTTCTTAATTTAACAGCTTCGTTATGATGTACCAAAACTATACAAATTTCACAAGAAGAAGGAGGTGGATATCGCTGTGGACCTTTGGCGTTTTGTACCAGCAAGTCACCAAAGCAGTGTTATATAAAGAGGCCCTTTGGATCCAAATTTGTGGGGGAGATTGTTACATGGTTAATTTATCCTGCACCATCAGTAGATTGTTACAAGTGGCTCTGCCAAAAGCTAGGCTACACGTGTGTTTTTTTTTTAGTCCAAGTCTCCAAGCAAGCAAAACCTGTCTTGTACGTAGCTTTCTTAAAGTTGGCTTGATTGGGTCGGATAAACTGATTGATGCTATTTCATAGTGATGGATATTTTTATGAACCATTTGAATCGATTGTCAATCTGATCACATTCAGATGTGGTATATATTGCATACTGAAACTTTCTTCAAAACGTGATGAGGATGATTCTTAGGGAAAGAATGAGCTTAGCGTAGGAGAATCATTTTGCTGTTTGAGAACTCTGTTCATTAAGGAAAGGTTCACCTGAATTGTTGTCCTTAAAATTGCCTCTGAATTTCTACTTATCTTGGTCTTTTTTCAACTCTCTTTTTCTTCCTCCACCAACTCCCCCCCCCCGGGGTTATAATATTACAAATAATGAAAGCCTGGCGGATGTAAGGGATCTCCTTATCTTATTTAGTGTTGCCTATTTTTTCCGCCTGTAATGGCCATTAATTTTCTCAAGTTGGATTATGAAAAAAAAATGATTTTCTGATATTTATTATAAAATCATTTGGATCTCATGGATTGCAATTATTATTGAACTAAAGTAAAGCGGGAAACATGGATTAGGAGGAAAATGGGTTAGACCTTGTGGGTTATGCATAGCAGTTTTCTTCCTCCTTGGTCACTGGAATATAGCATCGGCATAACAGTCCCCCGATATTTGAATCCCCAACCCTCAGTCCAATTGCAGTTTTTGTTTACAATTCTTCAATCATAACCTTAATAACATATACTTTTCGGAGATGATTATATAATTTTCTTATTAAAAGAAAAATCACATTTATTTACGAAAAACATAAAATTTCCCGTAATATTGTACTTTGTCATCCCTTTCCTGCAATTTTGCGCTTTAGTCGTTAGCTTCGATAATTGGTTTTAAAATGATGTTATTAATTCAAGAAATATCGATGCAAGTAATTAATTATGTCTGAAAAAGATATTAAATACTTTGTCATCCCTTTCCTGCAATTCTGCGCTTTAGTCGTTAGCTTCGCTAATTGGTTTTAAAATGATGTTATTAATTCAAGAAATATCGATGCAAGTAATTAATTATGTCTGAAAAAGATATTAAATACTTTGTCATCCCTTTCCTGCAATTCTGCGCTTTAGTCGTTAGCTTCGATAATTGGTTTTAAAATGATGTTATTAATTCAAGAAATATCGATGCAAGTAATTAATTATGTCTGAAAAAGATATTAAATATTTTGTTTTTACATAATTATAACTAAGATTGCAAACAAATTTCATGCAGCATATCATCAACAATCTATACACTAAACTTACCAAAATATAGCATAATATCGTACATAAGTTTTATAGCATATCATCAAAATAATTCAAGTACTTTGTTTTGACACTGCAACAGCATTTTTGGGTGCCAAATTCCATGATGGAACAAGAATCCTTTTCGGCGTGCTTTCCCTCATGCGCCTCTAATAGCATATTTCCCTTTCTTTCAACTTTTTTCGAAATTACTGCCATAATACAATAATATAGATCGGTAACTTCAGGAAAACATTTCACTGAAGACCCTTCTTGATCCTTCATTACAAAGCCAGCTTCATTTCTCTCAGCAGTGTTCAAAGAACGTCTTTCTTTTCCACTTGTTTTAGCTCGTGTTAAACTTCTGTCGCATCAATTTGACATCTTTGGTCGCAAGAATAATTTTGTAAATAAATTTAAGCTAGAGACAAACTTTTTATGCTTGACAGAATCTGGTGGTCTAAGCTATCAATCTCCATAGAAAAACGAAACAAACTCCAACCCTCGACAAAATTTAACAAAATCGAATTGCCTGAAGCAAACAAACAGGAAGCCTAAGACATCCTCTGTGCCGCTTCCTTAGCAAGGAGCCTTTCCTTGGCCTTGGTCCTGGCTTGGGATTTAGATCCCATGATCCCACCACCCCACTTCTTTCTGTACTCATCATACTTGTCATTGAAGTTAGCCTGTGCAAAAGGAATACGAAAAATAAAAAGAAAGCCCAAAAAGAAGCAACAAAGAAAGAAAAACCAAAAATCAACCCACAAATTACCTTGATCGCCTCAAGAATCTTGGAGAATTCTAATTTGTCCTCATTCTTGACTGTTGTCAAGCACAGAACTGATGCAGTTTTCTTGTGGACAATCTATCAAAGGCAGAAAGAATTGAATTAGATGCAATTACAAAAATTCTATTCAATCAATTGAGGAAATGCCTAGATAAAACTATTGCAAGTATTACCGATCCCAAGCGTGCCTTGCCCTTGACAATGCAGTAGGGAATTTCCATCTTTCTGCACAATGCCGGCAACCAGACAACCAGTTCAATTGGATCTACATCATGAGCAATCACAACCAGCTGTGCCTTATTCTGCCAGGAAAAAAAATAAGAAAACGTTAATCAAATGCTGGGGATGAAAAGGACATTCTCATCATCTCAGGCATCGACAGAAGGAAGCAGACCTGCTCGATAAGGTAAGTGACATGATTGAGACCATACTTCACAACAATAGGCTTCTTAGCTTCAGTAGATTTTCCTTCTGCCTCTGCCTGAGCCCTCTTCAAGAGTCTCTCTTTCTTTTCAGCTTTATCCTCAGGCCTGTACTTAAGGAGCATCTTGAACAGGCTGGTTGCTGCAAATGACATTCACAGAATCAGTACAGCCTTTTGCACGAGTCGATTGCTATAGTAACATGAACAAATCTCTCAAAGCTCCAACACCAAAAACTAAATAAAGACAAATAAAAGAATTTAAACGACTAATAATTAAGCGGACACTCAATAATTCAAGAATATGCTAGAACAGGGCAATAGGCACACTGCAATTATTGAACACCATCAAACGTCCTCACTACCTAAAATGCCACATCAATGACACATGCAAGCGCCCGAAACATCGACGATAATCCACAGGCACTGAATTCTGGAAAATATGCAGTACAGTTCAAATATGCGTCCACATCAATCATTCAATTATTTTTTACAAAATTTTGATGAAATTAAGTTGGATATCATAAGTTTCCGAAGCATTAAAAAAGCCAAGAAAAACACTTGAGTTAATATTCACGAACCCTAGGGTTCAATTAGCTTTCGTACCAAGGTTCTTATCTAGTGTTTTGGTGAACTGATTCAAAGCTGGAGGGACCTTCAACCTCTGCTTGAGAATCCTCTTCTTCCTCTGAATTTGAACAGTCTTGGGCCACTTGACGAATCGGGTCAGGTCTCTCTTAGGAGGCAATGCACCTCCAATCCCAAACTGCTTCGGACGCTTCTCAAAGAGCGGGTTTACCACCTTGTCCTAAAATCAAACAAAGAAAATCGAAGCCAAATCATATCATGATTTTTTAAAAAGAAAAAATAAACGAAACCGATATTTTTAATTGAAGTTATGCCAATCAGAGAAACACACCTGCTTCTTCTTAGCCGCAACCGGAGCTTTTACACCTCTTTTTGGAGCCTATTAAACGGACAAAAAAAATATCCCCGATTTATCAACCAGTTAAATTGACAAGGGCTCTTCCAAGACATAACTCAAGATCAGAGACAAGAACCCAGAATTGTAATATGTAATCATAGGAATAACTCTTCCTGCCATTTCAATACTCAAATTCTATGAACCGAAATTTTTGTTTTGGCATGAAGAATCAAGTGATACTAAAAGGTAAGATCATAATCTCGATGAAACATGAATACCGAGTTCAGATAAACAAGCTTAGAGAAATAAGGCATTACTCACCATTGCTGCTGATCTCCCAGACTCCCAGCTGCTGCCGACTTGAAACTTTTCGGGGAATGGAAAAACCCTAACCTATATCAGAACTGAGGCAAGGGCCTCGAGTATTTCAATAATGAAAACTACGTCGTTTTGTTGGAGTTAATCTTGACCGTTCATTTAACACTCAATCTCGTCCGTTCATTGTTTCTAATTCAGTGAGGATAATTCCTCCCTATTTCTTTGTGCATATTTCATCCCAACGTACACTTAAATTTGCAGAAGGCATCTGCTGATCTTCATGAAACTATACAATATGTTTTTTGGAAATCATGTGGAACAAGAGAGAAGCTTTAATATGATATCTTTTCATCATCATCAATCGGTCATTTGGCTATAATTTTTCTAATACTGTGTCCGGTCCTGATTATAAGACATTTTTTGTAGTATGCAAACGAGGTCTTATAATTAGGACCGGAAGTAGTGTTTTTCCTACTCTAACCCCCTTTGTTTTTTCGTCTCATTATTTCTAATTATATAAGTTCATATTATGAAGGGATTATGTAAGGTTATCCTCTTCTAATACTAACTCTGGTCCTTAATATAAGAACTTATTTGACTTTTATTTTAATCCTAAATATAAGACCTCAATCCATTTTTGTCTCGCATATTTATCCATTTTTATCCAAGGTAATTCTTGTAATAATGGTAGTTCTAGCCAATATACTTGATTAGCAAGAATATTTTATGAAAAATAACACATGTTTATTACAAATAACTAACTTAACTAGTTTCTTTAATCTACTCAAATCAGTCAACTAGCTCTTATATTAAGGACCAGAGGCAGTATCATTTTGACTTTTATTAGAAAAAATTTATACTTGTGCCTAATAATTTCAAAGTAGACATTTTTTTATACGAAAAAGTTTAGGTGTTTTGGGTCCCGTGACTCACCAAGACTAGAGCATGCCTCTAGGCTCAGAAAGTGTTTACAGAAGTATTTATAGATTATCCACCAACAAGGTCCTCACATCGACAATGGAATTCAAACTTTCAAAGTAGACATATTTATTCATTTTGTTTTAAAAAAATTTGGGATGGGCTCCCTCTCACAACCCATTCGCCTAAATTTTCATGGGAAAATTACACACAGGTTTCAAGAAATAGGATTTATTCATTAAGGTCCCAGAAAAAGTCAAAATTAATAGCAGGTTCTAAGAGACATTAGAGTATTGTATTGTAATTGTAAATGGCATCAATATCCCTTCTAATCTAAGGTTCCCACTTCACAGTTTTTTTTGCTAATACGATTGACAACCTCAACAGCGAGTATTAATAATCTAATGAGAAGCTGTTGACAACCTATGTAGGATCTGCTAACAATTGACTTTATAGAATAACATAATCTCCACATAAGAGTAAATTATAACCAAATAATATAATATAACAACGTTAACACTAAAATGGGAAGCTGTTGAAAGGCATGAACAACTTTAACTAAACTTAATAGAATTATAGCAATATTTTACTACAGAGATCCATTGATAACCTCAACAGTGAGTATTAACAACTTAATGGGATGCTGTTGACAACCTAGGTAGTGTCACTGACAACTAACTTTATAGGATAACATAACCTCCATGTAACATCAAATTATAACCAAATAGCATAATATAACAACTTTAATGCAAAAATGGGAAGTAGTTTGAAGACATTAACTTTAACTAAATCCAATAGGATTATAGAAGAATTTTATTACAGAGATGTATTGACAACCTCAATAATGAGTATTAACAACTCAAAGGGAGCTGTTAATAACCTAGGCGGTGTTCGTTGATAACTGACTTTATAGGATAACATAACCTCTACATAAGATCAAATTATAACCAAATAGTATAACATAACAACTTTAAAACTGAAATCATTTTTATAAAAACTTCATAGTAATACTGTACTTATATAGTATTTGCTGAAGGGTCACCGCATTGGGAAAAATTTGTCCTTCTCCAATACATTGGAGGTGTTGTGAGAACAAAAATGATAAAGAAAGGCACAACACATGTAGAATTTGAAGCAATGATAGTATCAATGGTAGAAAAAGAAAGTAATTGGATAGTTATGAAATTCACAGTAAGCTTTGATGAATATACATTTGTAGACCTTGTAGGTGATGAAGGAATAGAATATTTAATTAACTTCAATAGAAAAAGTAGTCATGCATATACAGAAAATAGAGATGCAAATTCACAACCAATAAGGGATGGTTCAATAGAAGAACAACATGTGTAAGTGGAATTTACTTATTTTGAATTTGACGTAATATTGTTTGTTGTCAATTGTTTTGTTTAAGTAGTCATTGCAGTGGTCGAAGGTTGTCATTGATGACCCTATGACTTGTTTGTTATGCAGGATGAAAGACTTATTCAGAGGTTCAGATATATCGTCTATGTTTCCACCCAATGTGTTGAGTAAAGACCCACTATCATTGCCATGTGATTCGCAAATTATGCCAACACTGATTCCCGAAATGAATTCAACAAAATAGAAGGATTTGGTTATTGGAGAAGGACAAAATTTCCCAATGCAATGGTTTCTTTATGTTTTTTTTGTGACTACATGTGATAGTATTGTTTTGTAAATGTCATTATACACACCTCAAGTTAAAGGGTCATTAGGTACACATGCAACTCGTATGCTTTTTGAATAGGTTGTAAATTTGGTATAGTTACATTGTAGGTATATATATATATATATATATATGAAATGGTAAATGACATCCGGAAGTAATCTAATGTAATGTCATATTTCTATTTTGTTGTATTTGTCAATAGGTTGTCATGGACTAGTTATCACACGCTGTGGATGTTGTCAATGGCTGTAGAATTAAGTTATTGATATAAAGTGACAATTTCATATACTTCCAGTCTTCCATGATTTCTTCACACATGATTTTAGTGTTAAAATTGTTATATGATATTATTTGGTTATAATTTGATGTTATGTAGAGGTTATATTATTCCACAGAGTTAGTTGTCAATAGCTCCCCCTTAGGTTGTTAACACTTGCCATTGAGGTTGTCAATCGTATTAGCAACATACACGATAGGGAGAAAGGCAAGACAGCAATGTACAGTTTGCGACAGGGAGAGATGCTAAGAGGCCTACTGCAACAGGGAGAGACAACAGATGGTGGACTGATTGCAAGAGGGAGAGGCAATGCAATAGGGGAGCAATTGTACCATGGAGAGTGACCACAAAGGGAGAGAAGACACCAGGAAGTAATTACGAAATGAGAGACGGCAACTACGAGAGGCACTGTGTGGTTGATTCCTTCACTTCAGATGCCGACGCGAGAGGCAGTGAGCAATTCAAACATTGAGGCAAGAGGGAGAAAGTGTTTGAACTTTGAATTGGGAACCTGGGATTAGGAGGGATAGGGATGTCATTTTACAATTATAATATAATACTCTAAGGTCTATTAGGACCTGCTATTAATTTTAACATTTTTTGGGACCTTAGGTGAATAAATTTTGCTCCTTGGGACCTGTATGTAATTTTCCCAATTTTAAATTCCACAGTTGCCCCTCTCCTTGCACGCAAAGCTCTCCCCCGGCTAATTCCGTCATTCGCGTGCCTGGTCCTCTCGCCATCACTGTCCTTTTCTGATTTTGTCGTTGTGTTCTGTTTTCACCTCCAAATCACTAGCTCTGCTCCTCCTCTAGTCGACACCATCACCTCTTATCGTCTTCTCCTTCTCGAAGAATGGCCCTGTCTTTACTTTGTTGAATTCATCTTCAGCGACTCTCATCCTCTTCTTGTTCTCGGGCAAGTTCTATTTCAGGTTTGTGCTCTCTCTTCCATGATCAACATGTTGGTTTTTGCTTTTATATGTCTTGTTATACTTATTCAAGTATATAGCTTCTGATATTAGACACATTTGGGTTGCTTGTGTTTTGCTTATAGCGATGATCTGTACAGCAATATACTGCCTTAAAACTATGGGAATTATATTTTGGTTGAGTATAAACTATCACAATTCTTTGCAACTTTATTTGTTGAAGCAATATCTTGAAAGGTTGAATTAGGAATGTGTAGGGTTCTAGTCCCTTGGACTCCTTTCCTGTTCCTTTTTAAAGAATATGTGCAACTGACAAATTCACTAGCTCTCCTTCTTATAGCTTAATGGTGGTGATTAAGGTGAATTAAAGGGAGAAAAACACAGTGCTATTGTATCCAAGGTCAGAGTAGATTGATTAAGGTGAATTAAAGGGAGAAAAACACAATGCTATTGTATCCAAGGTCAGGGCAGATTAATGGGATTGTTACAAATTGTAGCTATTGACCAATTTGATAAGGGCTCTTATTGTACATTGGCATGATTTCCTTAATTGATGGTTGATTCGGTGTATACCATGGTTTAGGATTTATTTTTTTTATTTATCCTTACCAATGAAGGGGTTATGATCTTTACTTTCTTTCATATTTAGTTAAATGGAGGTTTGAACCCAATCAAGGTTAGAATTGTCACTTTAAAGGCAAACAGCGACACAAATAACATAATTAAACTTAATAATACAAGTTAACCATGGTCATTGTGGTATTGTCCTTTTCGAGTTAGCTCAAGGAAAGCTACTGTATCCAAGGTCAGGGCAGATTAATGGGACTGTTACAAATTGTAGCAATTGAGCAATTGGATGACGACTATTATTGTACATTGGCATGATTTCCTTATTTGAGTGGTTAATCAAGTGTATGCCATGGTTTCTGGATTTATTTTGTTTAATTCTTCTTACCAATAAAAGGGTTATGATCTTTACTTCTGAAATATTTAGTTAATTGGAGGTTTGAACCCAATCTAGATTAGAATTGTCACTTTGAAGGCAAACAGGCACACAAGTAACGTACTAATAACACAAGTTAAGCATGATTATTATGGTATTGTCCTTTCCAAGTAAGCCTAATTTTGAAGGAGCTATTGTTTAGTATCTTTATTATGATAAAAAGTTGGCAGAGCATTCCAATTATGAAATCCTGTCCTTTTAAAGTTGAGTGTAATTATTAACTTTGATTAATTGGATCTAATAGTGCCATATAGAAACATATAAAAATACCTATTATTGTTAAAGTTGGCTCATGCTTTTCTTCATACAAGCTATGCCTAGGCAATTGTCCCTACAGCTTGTCTTAATTATTGTTTGGTTTGTTCTGGTTAAGCATGGCAACTATGTCAATGTGTGGCTATGTGGCCTTTGATTGTTCTATAGAAGAAGACCCGTCATAATAATGGAGGATTGATCAAGGATCTTGAGGGAGAAATGTTGGATTTTGAGTACGAAGTTAAAGAGTTGATAAATTGTAAAGTGGCAAATGAAGGTCCTAACTTTAACTTTGATCGTGCATTACAGAATTGGGAATGTCATAGGTGAATGAGTGTTCTACAATTTGTTTGTTATATTACATGCAATGTATTTGTTGGCAGAGATGGCAACCCTAATTGATAGGCCTATAAGTTATGGTAGTGTTGAAAGAGAGAGCATGAGGAGAATATTCAAAAAACAATTAAAAGAGACACACAAAAATGTGAGTCACCAAACTCACAGGTTAATTTGGAGTGTAGCCCAACATATGGAGCATAAGCAACATCTACATTATCTAGAGGACAAAAACGCAAGGCTTTAATGATTGAATACATTGAAGAAAGGTGTGAAAAAATGACATCAAAAATAAAGAAATTAGTTGATGTCATGCAATATAGCAACGTTATTGCTAAGAGGTTGGTTTAAGTTGCCAAGAAGCATCTTCAAGTTGCTGAGAAGCATGCTCAAGTTGTTGAGAAGGGTCTTTCAATACTTGAAAAGAATAGGCCTCCTCATTATAGTGAAGGAGAAGTGTGAGCCACAATTGAGGAAATTGGAAAGTCTGAAGAAGAGAAACTAAAATGTTATGTATTCTTGTGTAATGAAGAAAGATGCAAATTAATGTTTTTTGGGGTTCCAGCTCATATGCGATTACAAACATTACTCAGGTTGATGACTGATATTGGGATTCGGTGAAAAAGGTATAGATATGGTGTTTGACTTTTTTGGTTCTTAGATCTTTTGTAATGTGGTGACATGTTGGCTTTTTTTATTTAGGAAACATTTACCTTTTGCCATGATATTTCTAATACAGTGTCATGTTGGCCATTTTTTGTTTGGCTAACATAGACTTTTTTTTTGTCATGATGCTTATGATGTAAACGAAATATTCGTCATTTTGTTTATAATATTCCATGATCATGATGCTGAACATTTTATTGTATAATAAGTATTATGATTAATTGTAATAGTATTATTAGTAATAGTATTATAATATTCCATGATCAAGTTATTATACTCTTTTGTTTGTATATTAGATTTTATTCATTTTTTAAGTGATATTAGATCATGTATAATTTATTTATTTTCTTTTATTATATTTAACTTTAAAAGTTATCCACTTTTTATTTTTCACCTTGAAAAATAATGATTTGCTAAATTATTTGGTTTTAAGATATGACAACATAAAAATATGTCTTTACCAAATAATTGACTTTAACTCATTTGATGATATTAATGCTGATATGATTTTTCCATTGTAATATTTAATTTGATTTTTTTATATAATATATTTTGATATAAGAGTAAGGGTATTTTAGTTATTTAAATATCTTCATTTTATTTTCTTTTTGTGTTCTCTCATCCATCTAAATAAGAGAAGTGGAATAATTTTCTTTCCAACTTTCTCTTTTATGTATTTTCTTTTCTCCTAATTTTTCTTTCCATCTAAATAGGGGTAAATGTAAAATCTCCATTCAATTTGTCCCCCAAAATTTATATCTTTGCTCAAACAGTCCTATGAATTACACATACCGTGTGACGTTTTCATCTTTTAAGGAAAAATCTTTTTTGGAGAATCGGTGATGGAGAGGGTGTTAGCATTTGGACTGATAGATGGGTGCCAGGTTTGGAGACTGGGAAATTAAGTAATGAGTTGATTTCAGATGATGAAAAAAAGGCTAAAGTTGCTAATCTAATTAGAAGTGGAAATTGGGATTTAAGTCCTAATGATGGTAAGATTTCGTTGGTTGAGAAAGAAAAAATTCTGCAGATAAGACTTCCTCATTGCGGGAGAAAGGACAAAGCAATTTGGCTTAAGTGCCATGATGGGAAATATACCGTTAAATCTGGTTATCATTCAGCTTTAGATGAGATGAACAGCGTAGCAGCCTCTCCTGGTAGTTCCTTTCAGATTCTTCCTAGGCACTGGACTAGTCTTTGGAAGTTGAGCATTCCTCTAAGATCAAACATTCTTTGTGGCGAATGTTGAACAATGCCTTCGCCACAAAGGCAGCTTTATTTAGAAGAAAATGCTCTCACTCTGATTTATGCCCAATCTGTGGTGAACAGCCTGAAACAATTGAGCACCTATTATTGCTTTGCCCTTGGGTTCAAAAATGCTGGTTTGGTTACGCTCTCTGCCTAAGGATTGATGGTCCACAGATCACTAGCATTAAAAAATGGTTTGTAGATTTGGTCCTTGACAGTAAAATACTGAGTGATGAAAATAAATCCCTTATTGCAGCTATATGTTGGGAAATCTGGAAATCAAGGTGTAATTGGATTTTTAATGGCACCCCGGTTGTTCCAGGCCATGTTATTTCTGTGTCTACTCCTCTGGTTGATGAGAGATTGCTGATGGTGATTCAGCTGCTAGAAGTATAAAGAAGAAGGAAAGAAGACTTTGCTGGATGGCTCCTACCACTGGTTCTATTAAAATAAATTTTGATGCCTCCTTTGTGACACAAACAAGCAGTGCTAGTATAGGCATTGTCTGCAGAGATAGCAATGGTTGTTTTCTGGGTGGTTTTGGGAAAAAGGTTTTTGCTTATACTGCTCTGGAAGCTGAATGTATAGCAGCAAAAGAAGCCATCTTGATCTCTAGTAGATTCAAGGAAAGGTATATTTTTATTGAAACTGATTGTGAAATTTTATTTAACCATCTTATTAATCTTTCTGCCGCAGGATTGAAATGGCAAAGTGTCCCTATCTTTGAAGAGATTCTTGCAACAATTGGGATAGGCCAGGTATAAAGTTTTCCTTGGTTGAACGCCAAGGTAATCGTGCTGCAGATCATTTGGCAGCTGCTTACAGAAGAGAGTTGATACCCAACAGGTGGCTTTTGGCAGCAACACCTCTCTTGGATGAGATTTTATTAAGTGACATGAATGGTTGCAGGAATTTGGTGTCAAGTTCACTTGGTCAGATGTCTAATGTTGCAGATTCTAGTTGTGCTCCTCCTAGTGTTAAGAGTCCTACTGCTATTCGAAGAGGTGTCAACTAGTCTAATTTGAGCCTTTGTTGTATTTTTGTGGTCTTTGTTTTGCTTGTATTTGCTTCTTTTTTAGTCTGTATGTTTTTTTGGGGTTTGTATGTTTCTATTTTTTTGAGTCTGTTGTTTTGTTAATAACTTTAGTGTTTTTTTTTGTAAGTATTTTAAATATTTGTGCTGTGTTTTTTTGAGTCTGTTGTTCAGTTTTCTTTAGTAATAAAAATATCTCTTTGGCAAAAAAAATCTATGAGGTTTATTTCTCATGTAAATGATTGAAAAGATATTTAAAAAACTAATATAAATTTATTATAAATAATTAACTCTAATCTTTATAAAATTGTTATCCGTCTCTTGCATTTTTATTGGAGTTAGCAAAATTTATGTGAACTTTTTAGGGAAAATTGAGGATAAATTCCTCATTACAAA
This sequence comes from Neltuma alba, assembly GCF_004799145.2. Lineage (NCBI taxonomy): Eukaryota > Viridiplantae > Streptophyta > Magnoliopsida > Fabales > Fabaceae > Neltuma > Neltuma alba. The sequence continues at coordinate 32,490 of NW_021634902.1, read as the reverse complement.
TTTAATTGGCAAATAGTCCATAGGATAATTGATTGCATAAGAGACAATTAGTTGCACAAAAAAGAAGGTAAGTTGCACAAAAGAAAGATGGTTTGCACAAAACATTATTTGGATATAAGGGATTAGTTTGCACATAAGGAAGATGACTTGCACATAAGATAATTTTATTTGCACAAAGAGAAATTGAGTTGCACATCACGCAAAAGAAGATTATTGCACACAAAGAAAGTTAAGTCACACATAATAGAAGTTAAATTGTACAAAGTCCTCAAGTCTTATTTGTGAATTAATTTTTCAATAAGGGATTTATTCCCCATTTTTTCAACTTGTTGTGCTGGGAAAATGTGAAATTCTTTACGAGATTTTCTTAATGTAAATAGTCAAATCAACATATTCATTTTAAAGTAAAAAGATTAATACCATTGTTAATTTTATAGGGAGTTTTAATGACTAGATTATACTTTTAACAAGTTTTGGTTTTGCTCTCCATACTTAAACTCAGATCAAATTTTTACGAAACTATAAGAATCAAAACTAGCTATTTGAAAATAATTTGATCAAATTGTAAAGAGTAGTAATGATGTTAACCCATGTAATAAATGGGTATTCTTACATCTATGCGTCAATATTGACTTTTTTTTAACACTATTATTTCGTTTTTCATTTTAAACAACTAATAGTTTATTCTTAATTCTATATTAATTAAAAAAAATTTTGCATGTTCATGCAAGCGCACGGTATTGAACTTTTGAAGCCTAATGTCATATATTCGCATTGATAAATAAAAATACCAGAAAATTGATGTGCCGGTGAAAATCCCCAGAACCTCTTCCCCAAAACAAGCTCAGTTACTTGGATAGGACTTGGGAGCTACAACTCCTAAACAATACAGATTAAAACTAATTTACTTTGGGAACTTTTTCTTAAGCAATTGGATATAGGATCAAGAACTAATAATAATGAAATAATCCAAAACTGCATCCACCTAGTTTGTTTTCCTTTGCTCAGTTTACAACATATAAATAATAGTACAGAAAAAGTAGTCCTCGTGTATCTATAATAGATACAGATTAGTACAAAAGCTCGACGCCGACTACACATTGAAATTACAAAGAATCACATTGCTGTTATATCAAAAGAGTGAATTCCCATGTTTCCATTTATTCTTTTAAGTCATTCTTCACCTTGTGCTGGCGTGGTTGTTTCACTTTGAGTTGTCTCTCCAAGAGTGAATCGTACAAAACGTCTCACTTTAATGTTCTCTCCAATTGCAGCTACTGTTTGCTTCACGAAGTCCTTAACTAGAACATTGTCATCCTTAATAAAAGGTTGTTCTAGAAGAGCAAGCTCTCCAAGCCTCTTTGAGACTCTTCCTTCAACTATTTTTTCTCTGATGTTCTCAGGTTTTGAAAGAATGTCCTCTCTTTGCATCTCAATTTCTTTTTCCTTGATCATTATACTCTCAGGAATATCTTCCACGGATACAAACCGCACTTGAGGGCAAGCCACAACTTGCATAGCAAGATCATCAACCAACTCTTTGAATTTCTCGCTTCTACCGACAAAATCAGTTTCACAGTTCACTTCGATTAGAACACCAATGCGTGAATCATGGATGTACGAGCCTATTCTGCCTTCAGCTGCCAGCCTGCTGGATTTCTTCTCAGCAGATGAGAGACCTTTTTTTCTTAGGTACTCCTGAGCCTTCTGAAGATCCCCTCCAGTTTCAGCAAGGGCTTTCTTGCAGTCCATCATCCCTGCACCGGTTTCTTCTCGAAGTTGCTTAACCAATGCAGCAGAGACCGCTGCTGCAGGTGGCCTGTATCAGAATGTTGAGTTATAATAGGATATAGAAATAAAGTTAGGGCAATTTCTCCTCTTCTATGCTCGATTTTATAACTAACAATAATGAGCAAGCACATTACAAATAACAGAAATGGAATTGGCATATGACTGGTTGATTCATTCTTTATGGTAAATTTTGTACCATTAGTGCTGAATACCTCATCTAATGCATTCACCTAAAGCAATAAGAGTTTGTAGAACTGCTTACTTCTGCTCTGGTTCCTTGGCTTCAGCAGTATCAGGTAGTGTTTTTTCAGGTGCAGGCACGGGTTTTGCAGCAGTTTGTGCAGCCACCTCTGCAGCAAAATCTTGACTTTTCTTCTCCAAGCCCTCTCCAAGATTGAACCGCACAAACCTCTTAACTTTGATATTTTCTCCAATGGTTGCTATAGTCTGCTTGACCAAGTCCTTTACTACCACTTTATCATTCTTAATATACGGCTGCTCAAGCAATGCTAGCTCCTCGAGCCTTTTTCTTATCCGGCCTTCAACAATCTTTGCCCTTATCTGCTCTGGTTTTGATAATAAATCCTCTTTCTGCATCTCTATTTCTTTTTCTTTGTTCACAATACTTTCAGGAACCTCTTCAACGTCAAGATATTGTACTTGAGGGCACGCTGCCACTTGCATGGCTATATCATCAACAAGCTCTTTAAAAATTTCTCCTCGAGAGACAAAATCTGTCTCACAGTTTACCTCAACCAAAACACCAATCCTGCTGTCATGAATGTAAGATCCTATTCTTCCTTCAGCGGTGACTCTGCTTGCTTTCTTTTCTGCACTAGCTAAGCCTTTTTTCCTGAGGTACTCCTGTGCTTTAATAAGGTCCCCTCCAGTCTCTGAAAGAGCTTTTTTGCAATCCATCATTCCAGCTCCGGTGTCTTCCCGAAGCTGCTTAACAAGAGCTGGTGATATGGTTGCTGCAATCAATGAAAAGGGAAAAGAAATTTACTATGAGATTATTCCCAATCCTATGAAACAGAGAAAGGAAAGCCAGGAAAAAGAAACAGCTGAATGGAAAACCCGGGAATGGCAATGAAGCTACGTGTTGTTCATGACTCCCATTTAGTTAATCCCCAAAAATTATACCTTATGGAAATATAGCTAATAAAATATTCTGACATATATTAAAGAAAAAATGTGAAGGAAAAAACGAAAAGATTACATTGCATAAAAAGCAACTTTACTGTAGAACAAGATTACTGCAACCACATATCTGCATCATAAGGTCCACTTTATCCACAAAGCACAAAGTTTCAAAAATAAATTTTGAAATTGTAAAGAAAAAATATGCCATTCTGAAATTTAAATCTTCTGAACACATGAAGTAGGATGCAAAGAAGTATAAACCTTTGCTCGAGCCTTGCTCTGAAGCAGTAACACCAGTTCCACCATCTTTACTTTCAACTTGTGAGGCAAAAGAATTTTCATTCTCAGTGGCAGGTGCTTCTTCTTGTACTTCTTTTGGCTCATCAACTGAATTTTCTACAACTTCAGCAGAATCAGAAGATAGGCCTTGATCATTATCACCCGTTCCACCTATAGAGGGAGAATTAACAATTGGTCTTCTTGTTAGGTATGACGAGTATAATTTGGTTAGTTTGCTTCAGTTAAACAAACCAAGTCAACCATATCTTTGGAAGCCACAAACATGCAACATTTAATAATATAAATGTTAAAGACAAAACAAGAGCCATATATAGAAATCTTCTTCTTACTAGTTTTGATTCGTTGGCCAAAGTTGATGGCACCAAATAAATGTTAGTTTCCAATTGGATGTGGACGTACTATTAGCATTTTCCACACGCAAAGGTGAATTAAACATGGAAAACACACACACACACACAGAGGAATATGCACACAGATTTATACAAATGGGAGTGCAGGAATACTATGAACCTGCTGTTTCCAGGGGAGCTGGTGCATTACTAGATGAAATATCTGATTCCAACCCTTTAATACTGCCATTTATTTCAGGGCTAAGTTCAATTCCATCATTATCAGCCGGTGCTGCAGTAGCAGATTGTTCCTCTGCATCAGATGTTTGTGATTGTTTTTCATCCTTCACAACGGTAAGATCAGCTCCACTTTCTACCACATTTTCATTATCTGTTTCAGGAGGCGAGTCTGTTATACTATGGCTTGCTGCAGCATCAGTTTGAGTAGCTTCCTCAATAATTTGATTCGCAGTTGATGCACCATCTCCTTCAGAAGCCAGACTTCCGAAAGTCACATTCTCTTTATTCTCAGAGGCACCATCTGCACTGGAGATTGAGCTAGAGATATTGCTTATTGCGTCTGTTTCATTACTTATATCAGCTGTGGATTCAGCATCTGATGAGCTGGCCTCTGCATCCAACTGACTTTCAGAACTATCCTTTTCAGTTTTATCATTTAAATTTTCATTAGCAATTTCAAGAGGTGAGTCAGTTTCAGCATTTCTAGCTCCAACATCAGTTTGAGCTGCTTCCTCAACAATTTGATTTGAAACAAATGAATCCCCCTCAGGAGCTGAACCACCAGAGGTCACCGCTGCTTCCTTCTCAGTGGCATCATCCAACAAGCTGCCTTCCTTCTCAGGGACATCAATTACAGTCTCCTGTTGCAGGACAGTTTCTTTGATTTCTTCTGTTGATGTATTTTCAACCGGTTTTTTCACATTCTCTCTCTCATCTAAAAATGCAGCAATTTCTTTGTTCTCGCGGAAAGCTAAAACAAAAGGGTTTGTTGCAACATGGACAACCCCTTGGCTAAGCTGTGAGTCCAATTGTGCTATATCTTCCTCTTTCTTCATAGTCAATGTTACTTGTCCTCTTGAGATATGCAGAACCCGCACACTGACTTCTTGACCAACCTGCAGTGAAGAGTTTCCCATAGCACTCTCAAATCCTTCATCAGACTCCTCCGATATGGGTAAAAAGCCTTCCTCTCCATCAGGAAGAGATATAAAAGCCCCATTCCTGGTCATGTTCTTCACCGTACCTTCCAGGTCTTGCCCCTTCACAAACTTGGTGCTTTTTCTTGAATCATCTCTCTTTGAACCGGGCTTTGATGTGTTCCTCCTCCCAGGTCCAGCCTTCTCTGAACTGACTGGTCCATCTTTTTGTTGCTGCAACTTACCAATGTCATCACTTTCACGCATAGAGAGAGAAATACGCTGACTTTCAGTGTTCACTTCAATAAGCTTCACCTTCACTTCTTGTCCTACTGAAACTACACTTGCAACATCCTTAACATAGCTATCACTCAACCTTGAAACATGAACAAGGCCATCTGTGAAGGCTCCAAAATCAACAAAGGCCCCGAATGGCTGGATTGATTTTACTTTCCCAGTAAAAGTTGCTCCAGGAATCAAATCCTCATTCTTTACAGGAGGCATCTCACTTTTCCGAGCAGGTCTGGAACGTCTGGCTTTAGCTGAAGAAGTACTGGCATTGGACTGAGGAGACAAATCTTCACTTGTACCAACTTCATCTAAAGGAGTTTCAGAAGTTTCAGTAGAGTCATCATTTGCAGCAGGTGAATCCGCTTCCTCTATGGCTATATCTGTTTCTGTAGCTGATGTACTGGTTCTAGAATTTTTATTAAATGAAAGTATCCTTTGGCTCTTTGAAATCAGTCCAATGGAAACAAATGGAGGTAAGAGGAACCTTGGTGTTGATGATTCATGTTTCACAGACTTCCTTGAAAAATTGAGTTTTGTTAAAGATTCACTTTTCCTTGCAGAAAATGCACTTCCAGGGATAAATGAAACAATGCCCGTGGAGCATGGTATTACAGGATTCATCTCGACTTGAAATGCAAAACTTATTATGTCTCAGAATCAGCACATTTCCATGTCACCTGCCAAGAAATATGACGTGAAAAATCAGCACAAGCTTTAGTAATGAATTAGTTAGGTGACTCCAATATGGTTATCAATAATGAGATTTGGGGGCAAAATCAGTTATCTTGGTTCCAAAAGCAATAATATACAATTATATGCCTTTAGTACGGTCACAATAATATGATGCAATAATGGATTGTCATTAAAACCATTGTAGGCTCCACCACATCCATCAGAAAAGGGCAAAGGAAATATAACCAAATTGTTACAAAATATCAGTGAAGATAGACAAAATTATCGCATGTCTCCATAAAAATTATCGCAATATCAACTTCAATTTGAGAAGGCTGCAATGGAAGTATACATTCTACATGGAAAATACTAAATATGATGGTTTGTCTGTATTATCCTTCCTGTCATCGATGTAATAACTGAAATATTGAAAGCTCAGAATTCCAAGTAAGCTCAGGGAAAACGGAAAAACCAGAATAACCTTATTAATTACGAAATATCAATGAGGGTAAATAATAGTGTAAGAATTTAAAAACCATATACGGCAATTACAAACAGAAAACACACTCTATAACATCCTAAACCTCCACTACTTACGTACAAACATAATCAGATTGCAAATTCGGATAAAACAAATTTAAGCACATTTCAAGTTAATATAAACCGGGGAGGCATTAAAGCCGCTTCCTTTGCAAAATTCACATTCCTTTTGCATTAAAGGGAAATTAAATTCAATGGATTGAGCTGCGCGGAGGAGTATATATCAAATTCAAGCTCAAGAAGGAACAGAGTACTAGAGAAATCAGATAAAACAACAAACTTTAAGGAAAAAAAGAAAAGGCCCATTAGGTACAAGACGAGGAACCGATACCGCAGAAGCTTGAAAGGGCCAAAAAAAATCATAGAAACTTAAAGTTTACAAGTTTAAAAAACTGTAGAAAAGGCGAGAAAGTATTGGTTTTCTAAGTAAGTTAATTTCTGGGTTGAGAAGATAGAGCTTACTCTGTGCTCTTGAGAGGAGGAAGGAGGGAAATGAATGGTGAGGTTTTAAATCCTTATCTTATCGAAGTATTGTGCTGCTCGGTCGAGTCTCAGGAGACAATCGCATCCTGAAAACTATTCGGCTCAGTTCGCTTCGGCTTTTGCACAGCCACGTTAATCGGCTTAGCCGCTTAGCCGAGTCAATAACACCTTCCTTTACCTGACATTCATTGGGCTTTTCAGTGGGCCATAAAAATTCAAAAGCATGCTGAAAGCTCAGAATACTAAGCCCATTTAGCCCATAGTAAAGTACACCAATCAATGGGCTACCATTGCTGACCCAATTAAAAAAGAGTAACTTATTGACAATTGTGCTTTAATTTACATGTTTTCTCCCGTAAGCATTTAGTAGAAGTATGGTGTTTAATTTACTAACTTAGGTTATTTTAAGTAATTTTATGTTGTATGAGATGAATATATGAGAAAATTTACCTTATAAAGCACAAAAATAATTTTTGAAGGTATTTCCAAACACTAATATGTCACAAACAACTATTAAAAGTGAATAAATATTTTTTGGGAAAGATACAATTTTATTCCTGATCTGATTTTTCATATGTACCCAACACTTTAATCTTTTTAGTAGTACAACTGTACCCATGATCTTTTTTGGGTATAATTTTACCCTTAATTTGACCCTAAACACTATAGTAAAATTGTATTACTAAAAAAATTGAGATGTTGGGTACACCTGGCCATACTTATTTTAAAGTGTTATGGGCATATAAACATTGTTGTTTGTGTAGCTTTTTTTTTTTTGACACTATAGTGTCTCCTTAAAGAAGTGTCATGTCTAACCACCATCACCTACTCAAAGTTTGTTTAGAATGGCTTGCATCTTTCAAAAGTAATTTTTTTTATTTGTGATCTGTGGTATATGAAATAAATATATAAAATGAGTTTTATTTTAATTTGTGTAAACATACTTATGATAAGCAACGTCAAAAAAACAAAGTAGATGACACTGAAATATATCATCTTGGAGGGGGAAAAAAACATTTACCAACTAAACAATTCAACTGTGGCGCTCCCCATTTTGCATTAGTATAAGGTGAAAATTGTCTAAAAATTTTTTATTTAAGAGCACTAAGCACTTGAAAGTTTTTTAAATACAAATTTGTTCTGAAATTTAAAGTTTAAAATCATAACAACATTACTCCAGATCGTTAATAAACTAATATTAACTGTTAAAATAGTAAGTTTAACTACTAATATTTTTAACGCTAAAGGCACTATTGCTACAATTTTAAACTTTCAAGGCAAATTTACACCTAGAAAAGCTTTTGGATATTGAGTGTTTCTAAATAAAAACTTCCGAAATAAATTTGTACCTAAATCTTATAACTTATTCTTCAAGCAATGTTTTTAAAGTTTAAATTCTCTATATGTTGAAAAAATAGTGGTTATAAGAGATTCTTTATATATGTGATTCAGTTCAACCTATAAATTATGTAAACCAGTTGATATGCTAAAAAATCATATGAAGTTAGAAAAATGAATTAAGAAGACGACCAAATGCATGCATGGAATGGAAGCCATCAAATCTTCTCACACACACGCACACATGTATATACATTTGCAGGAAGCAAAGAGCATTATTGGTTTGGTGGCATATCAAAAAGAATTCAACCACCACGGAACTAATAAACTAATGCACAAGCACATATGTGCGTGCAAAATAATAACATATTGACCACCACAACAACAATTCAGTTTTTTAATATAAGACTTATTTAACTAATTTGATTAGATTAAGAAAGTTAGATAAGTTAATTAATTATAAGAAATATGACATGTTTTTTCTAAAACATCATAATCTTCTTCTTTAATATCCTATCTCTCTCTTCTACTTAATTATAGTTGAGGGAGTATCCATAAGAGTAATTTAGAAAAAATTAATAAATATAAAAAATAAGTCTTATATTTAGTATCAAAATCAATTTAACAATTAGGTTATATATTAAGGACCGGAGGAGTAATAGTTTCAACTTAGTATGGAGGGGAATGACATAACCTTTTATGCTTAGGATTAATTAATTATTGCATTTTAAATTATTGAACTGAACTACCTACCGTCAATTTTATGGGCAGATACTCTCTCTCTCTCTCTAGCTCGCTTTTCAATGATCTTTTTATTTTGCAGTCAAATTAATCTAGGAGAAAATCTCAATGGCACGTGAAAATGATTCTCATCAATTGAGTTGAATTAATTCAAGTAATTATTATTTTAATTAATCCTTATACATTGGGGCCAAAAAAAATTGTGGCCGTGAACTGAATAATTTAGGGTCCTTAGTTTACCATCTCAATATCCCACCTGTATGTGATAATTCGTTGAAGTGTGGCTCAAACATTTTTAGGCTTATTATATTTTTCGAGAGTAATTTATATGATAAAAAATTGTTTTCTTGAATTTTTTGATTAATTTTCTTAATTAACAAAAATTTTATGTAAGTTAAATCTAAAAATATATGGAGCTAAAAACAGACCTTCAAAATTAAAGAGTTTTTGCACGTCACAACACCTTACAGAATATAAATCGGTATCGCTATCAACTGAATCAACTGTTATTGACATAATTTTCTTGATATTAATTCTTTTAGAAAAAGAATATTCAAATAATTAACTGTGCCCTTACTTTTTTTTAATATATAGAATTCAAAATAAAAATAATCTTATAACTCGCATTTTTTGTAAAAAAAAAAATAAATTTATCATTAAAAAATTACATACTAAAAATTTTAATTTTGAATAGTCCTAGCTATGACTAATGCATACTAAATAAGGACCAACCCTTATTAACATTGTTTTCCCAATATTAATTCTTTTAGAAAAAATATTCATTCCATTAATTCCATGATCAAGTAGTGAATCTGATATCTGACACGATAATGAAAACTTGAGAATAAATTTATATTTTTATTCAGTTAAGAAAATGATAAATTTAAATTTAAAACTTTTCATCATCACGAACATCGATCGTTCTGGAATTCATTGAATCTTCCCCAGTTTTATACACATGTCGTGATATCACACACCAAATCAAACTAATAAAAAACTTCAACATAATATTATTATATATTGCCAGGAGAATATATCGATGCACACTAATAATATAATATAATTAATTAATTAACATACGTATAATTGATCCATAAGATAATGAAAAGAGCGGACACACACGATCGTAATCAGTTAGATACATAACAATGGAATAATTAATTAAAGATTGATTCGTATAATTATTAACTTAATCACACTTTGTGATATTAAAAGATCAAGGGGTGTCAGAAATCATATCCAAGATAGATTATAAGATCACTGGGGATGTTGGTTTTCTGAGACTTTATTTAAAACAATATTTCAGGAGACAAGAAGGACCCAATCGCATTAATAGCCATCACATTTCCAAGTAATGAGTGGACCGTTATTACATGTAAGGTTTTATAATAATAATTAGGGTTTGTAATTGTATAATTATAATTAAGAGATAATAAAATCTTTAATTAGTGCATGAAATTTAACATATTTTTGTTTTGGTTGCTAAAATTTTAAACCAATAGTTTTGGTCATGAAACCTTATTTCAGGAACCAAAAACATTGTTTTAGGATTAAAATTTTTTAGGTAGATCAAAACAAGATCAAATTTTAAGAATCAAAGTAACTGGTTTTAAATTTAGATGCCGGAATTAAAATAAGGTCAAACTTCATTAACTGTATTAATCTTATAATAAAATATTAGGGTTTCCAAATCTAAAGGTAATTGCCAAGTGTCTCACTTTCTCTCCCACATGTGGGTCACCATTGTTTGATTTGTTTCCTAGCTCGTTGTTTCCAAGGTCCCATTGGCCAGTTGTTCAAATAAACCCTAATTAATTAGTTAATCAATTAACATTATTTTATAATTAAATATAATAATTGATCAATCAATCAATCCACGCAGAGCTTATTCCTGTGATTTTTAAATTCGTAAGAAAATCTTCCACCTAAGCAAAACATGGATTCGTGGGGGGAATAAATCATTTTTTAACTAATTAAGCATCTTTAGGGTATAGAAACTGATCAATCATAAGCATTTTATATTTGATTAAATTATTATTATTTAAATAAAAAAGTATAATAAATCATAGACCACACTTTGTGCAGAAAACTAAGCATGTAGTGTGCGTGTGTAAAATTTGATTATCAGATTAATCATATAGTTTGTGGATAATATCTATTATTAATTAATATGAATTGTATATAGATTTTAGAATTGACAGATTCCTAGTTTCATGTGAAGATAAGATTATATTGGTTGCGGATTAATCCTCTTTATTCAAATGATGATGAATTATGATAGTGAAATGCACTATTATGTACGTATAATAAAATGAAACGAACTGTTTTTTTTTAAAAATATATCTACATTCTCCTAACTTCCTTTTTATCCACTAATTGCAATTTGCAAAATTGGTGGGCCTAAAAAACAAAACCAATTTGTGGAAAATCTTGTAGCATTGTATATACAGAATTAATCATATCATATGTTAATTAGCAACCTCCTGCTTGATACATACTCTAGTCCTTATTATAACAGTCTTCTAGGAGGTGTTCATGTGATCAGTAATAAATTTATAAATTATAAATCTATTTAGAAAATTATAGGGATTTGATTAAAAACTACAAAGATCTAATTAAGAATCTAGTAGAATTACAAGAATCAGATAAAAAAATTACAGACCTGATTAAAAATCACATGAAATTAAAGACACCTACAGATTAATCTTCTGTTATTGTTGTTGTTATAAAGTGTTTTTCAAATTGTCTAACAATTTTTTTTTTTGCCTAACCGTATGTTTGGTATGAGGAAATTAGAGGAGGGAGGAGAGAAAATTTTAATAAGCTTGATTTGAATAATTGAAGAAGTGGGGTTCTAAAATTTTAATAAAGAGAAGATATAAGATAAAAAAAGAAAGAAAATTTAATTAAAAACTTTTAAACCCCACTTCTTCAATTTCTTAAATCAAGCACATTAAAATTTTTTCTTCTCCTTCCTTCTCTCATGCCACAAATGACCCTAAAATCTCATTTGATATAAAACATTGAAAATGAGGAGTAATGATTGAAATTATGATTGAAAAACATATGTTAAAAGAGTGTTTAGTACAAAGAATTGTTTGTTACATGGGTTTGACAGTTTGAGCAAATTCATATATGTGAGATTAAGATATACCATGGGAAAATATGATATTCTCCAATCTCACCTACATTAAGATTGTCTAATTCCACGTAACAAGAAATTACTCATGCTAAATATTTTTTAATAGTTTTTCTCGATCTCAATTATAATTCTCGCTTCTCATTCTTAGTATTTCCTACCAAACGGGATCTAAAAGTTTTAACTCGATTCAGATTAGTCAGGCCTTATGTTGTTGAGAACTCGTTGATATTCATTCATACAAGAAAAAAGCTCTTGACAATTTTCCTCTACGCACAAGAAAACTATTGCATTCTTGTAGTTGGAACCACTAGATACATACGAGTACTTCTCAAATTTCGAAAGAATGTACTCCTAGTTATTCTTTTAGTAAAACATCAAACTTACCCTCAATAAAAGTAATTAGTTCAATAATTTTTATTAATCAGCTAGGAAGTTTTATAATTAGTCAAGGATACTAAGTGGGAAAGAAGCTAATACCTTAGTCAAAACAGGTATCATCCTGAAACATATTGGAAGTTCTTATAATGAAAGCCAAAAGCAGCATATATATTTATTTTAACCAGGAAAAAAAAAAGGAGAGACAAGTGTGTGTATAATTATAATTGGATAATATAAAGCGCAGGAGGGAATGGCACAGAATCAACTTGGTTAGAAGACCAGGAGATTTGATGGCAGGTCGATCTTGAAGAAAAGAAATCCAGCAGGAAGATTCTTTTTGCATATCTTTTCCTTCTGCACAAGTTTATGAGCATGACACAAGATATAAGCCAACTCAAACTCATCAGGCACACAAAGAGAAAGAGAAAGAAAAGTAGAAAACCGATCTTCTTCATTATTAAGCACTATTGTTATTTCATACACACACACACGAGATGATTTAGGAGGTAGGCTCAAGTTCCCGTACGTGTGTATATATTATAGCCATGGCTAGGTTAATTATTTGGTGAAATAAAATAAGGGATTGCGGATGATTTTTTTGGATTTCAAAGCCGCTTCTTTTGTCTGCCTTTCTCTACCTCATATTCTTTTATTGCTTTGCAAATCGTGTGGTCTATTAATGTTATGCATGTGCTCATAAATCTACTCTCTAGATACCTTACGCGGGTGTGTGTATGTATATATTCTCCACATCCTTCTCTTTTTCCGCACCTCCTTATGTCTTCCTTTTCATTTATATATATACTAATATACATGTATATAGAGAAGCCATACACACGTACTTCCCTAGTCCTATTTATGAGATAGGAAGAGTTTATACGTTTGTTTTACTTATAATTTACGCTGCTAAAATTTTTATACAAATATGCAATTTTATTTTTCATTTATTACTTTTGTATAGATCATTATTTTCCTGGAAAGTGTATAATTAAATAGATAGGGGTTAATTTGAAAATCTATAAAATTTTAAGACATAGTTAATAATATTTGATGTTTTTTTATTTTTGTTTTTCAGGATTTAAAAATGACTTATAAATATAACATACAATTTAAGTTTTTCAGAACTTAAAAGTGACTTATAAACATAATATCGGGAGTACATGTATGCGTATATACTAATCAAACCTAATCAACATGATCCGTTCTTCCTATCTCCAATTCCATATCAGTATCGTTATTTTTTTAATGAGATTTCTTTGTGGCTATGGTATTTTTTCTTTTAACGAGATTAATGTTCATGATTTGTTCCTCCTTCTCTTTCTTCCATATATATGTGACAAGCAAGCAGTTTCTATTTCTATTTTCTAGCTTTCGAGGTTGCCAAAAAAAAAAAAATCTAGCCTATAATGACTTAACTGAGGATAGAATAGTAATTTAATTGAACATTACTCAGTAATTAACTTATTTTCCAGTTGTAATTAAGCTAACTTTTTAAAGAAATTAAGACTTCTAATGAACCTGCAAACAGAAGGTTGTATCATACACGTGTAGGAATTTTGATTCCTATATGTAATTGGCATCATTAATTTTTTTTCATATGAATATATAATTTTACCATTTATTTATTATTATAGCTTGACTTTATTTTGATAAGGTATAGCATATATTAAATAAAAATAATTAAATTTTAAAGCACAACTAATAAAGTTTAAGCTGTGTGAAAGATTCTGAAAATAACTTATAAATAAAATTAGAAGAGTATAAGTTAGAAGTATTCAACTTTTTGAAAAATATAAAGTGAAAGAAAAGGAAGGATAATAATTAGGCTTACCAAACAAATTAACCGATGTATTTCAACTCATTATAACATCAGAATTGTATGTTAAGAATCAAAACATACATGACAACAATTTCTTACACATTTTAAATTCATTTTAAGAACAGTATTTTTAATCTGTACCACCAGTCCTAAATACATATTACTTTTAATTATCAAATTAAAACACTAAGTACTCATTAAAATGAATAGGTTTTTATCTTTCTGCACTATTATCACCATCGATCAATTTGAAACATGAATGCTTTCTTTATATTCTAATTTATTTTGTATAACTTGTGCACATCATATCTTTTATTAAAGATTCGAACTCATAACCTCACGTTTAATAAATCTTTAAAAGAGATCTTGATATCAGTTAGGCTAATTGCAAATATGCAAAAAGGACTTTTCTAAAGAAAATATCTAATATCCCAAAAATTTTTACACGCGCATAATGAGTTACATTCAGGTTTAAAATATATCAAAGATATAGAAATTCGTACTATTTGTTCATAAATTATATATAAATTTTGTTTATTGTTATTTTTTTTCAGTTATGTGAAATATACGAAGAAGGAAGAGGGGCATGCATAGTTTTAACGTGGCATGATTGGATTGGACGTTGAGCAAATCAAATGATCCATCATTTGCCTACTAAAAAGGAAACTAAACTCTAAAAGGCTATGACAGGAATTTAAATTTTGTTTGATGAAAATAATACTCCCCCTCTAGTGCCAAACTATTAAGTTAATTTTGGTTCTAAACATAATATCTATTTTTTATATTTATCAATTTTTTTACCTCTATGAATACTCCTTCAATTATAATTAAGTAAGAAAAAGAGTGAGGATATTAAAAAAAATGACTATGATGTTTAAAAAAAACATATTATATTTTTTATAATTAACTAACTTACTTAATTTTTTTTAATCTAATCAAATTAGTCAAATATGTATTACCTATTTAACTTTCTTATTAGGATATTAAGGAACGGACGAGTATTCAATAAGTGCAATAATTATATATATTTGGATCTCACCTGTGTTTCACGACTGACTTGACTTCTTTTTCTGTTAAATCATCATCACTCAGTAGACTTCGTCTCATTTACTTTCCGTCATGCGCAACAAAAAGTTGACTTTTTCTTACGATTATTAAGTGGACTCAAAACAAATAGATAAATATTTCTACGAAGATTAATAATAATTACATAGACCATGCCGAAAGTTAGTTTTATTAGTAAGGCCAATATTTCATATTTCATAATGAAATGAGTTTTTGGTGTTTGAGTGAAAACCAAATTATGGTTTTAAAACTAATTTTACAGTATATAATTTACAAAATAAGTATGTGAGAAATTTTTTTTTTCAATTTACATAAAAATACTTTTTAAGTGATTTTAAGTTATCTCAAACACCATTTTATTCCATATGTGCCTAATCAATAAGTCCCTCACAAGTGTTGTTCTGCTAAGTACTCTTTGAGATTTGAGGTTTGTGTTGAGTTTTTCTAACCCAGTGATATTAAATATCTTCTTTGAATCTTTCTTTACCATGAGATTGTGAGTTTAACTCTTTATAAGTATATTGGATGCATGAGTTTCTTCTGTTGAGCATTTCCTTGACAAATCTTTATAAATTCAATTCACCTAATTTCTTTTATATCTTTGAATGATATGCGCATGCATAATATATATATTTATTAATTAAGTTCACTTGTATAATTATTGTTTTGAAAATTTCAACTCCCTAATTATATTCATCAACCAGAAGAAAATAAAATAAGAGGTCTTGAAATTATACCTTCAATTTTCATTTTCAGAAATGATGTCACGAATCTACTACATATATATAAATATATTTAATGACATGAAACGCATTTTATAGCTTGTAAAGTTTGACTAAAAGATAGAAGAAAAACTTGGTTTTTGACTTTTGATGGCTTTCATCTGGTATTATCATGTTAAAATAATGTGAAAGCCCAATAATTTGGTTTATTATTCAAATTCCTTACGTAATTGATGGGGAATGGACCTCATGTATATAAAATATTATAAACGGACGTGCTTAAAGTTTATTTAATTAGTACAGTACACACATATACAATAAAACAAAATATAAAATAAAAAGCCAAGTAATTTAAAAAGTTGATGCGTACGTACTAGGAAAAAACTTAAAGTGGTGTCTTTCAAATCAGCAATCAACGTCGCTAGTGCCCAATTAATATAAGATTACCAGAGAACAAATTAAAGAGAAGCAATTAATTAAAAAGAAGGATCGGAAGTGGAAGAAGGAAAAAGAATTGAGGGGAAAAAAGGGTGATCAGATCTAGGGTTTGCTGTGATATTTATGTGTATAGATTTATTTAATGTATAGGGCTTCTTTAGTTTGATGTGTGTGTGTGTGTGTAATATCAAGTTTTATTATTTATAAAACAAAACTTAGGTTCATTATTATATCAAATTACCGTTCAATCACATCTCAATACTTGGATCTTATGGTAAATATAATTCTAACACATTATATTAAATTTAAATAATTAAATGATCAAGTTAAAAAAAATGCCTGAATATTAAAGTTTTATTCGACAACTGATGATGATTGTAATGGATGCGGTGGGTAAATATAATATATTTAAATCTTCTTATTTATAAAACATAAACTATGCATAAAATAATATTTTAACAAGTATTATTATTTACAAGACACGAGCGCATCTAGTTTCTCGAATTTTATGCAATATAAAGTACTCACACTATTTTAAAAAATGTATAGTTATATATACAAAATAAATATAATAAATTAAAATTGCTGAAAAATCCTCCACTGTCAAATTTCACCAAAGATACTTGAAGCTCGTTTAAGGATTTTGGTGCAACATATTTTTAATCACGTGTAGCATATATATCGTATATCTTCAGTTATATGTAAATACCTTCCATTTTGTATATGGTTGACGATGATATGTTTCACACAGTAAAAGAAAAAAAGACCCGAATTCTTAAACAAATATAGGGTATTTTTCGCTAACAAATTTTTCAATTGGGAGATTTTTCAGCAATTTCTCTAATAAATATAAAAGAGTGTGTGTAGTAGAGATTATGTGTGATGGGGTTAAGCAGCAAATAAAAGGTGGGATTAGTGGGGTTTATTGTAATTACATGAGTTCACATGTCAGGCTAAACAGATTGATGAGAGGATAATCACTTTACACCACACAAACAACTCATAAATTATGACCCACGAATCATGCGTGTAACAGCTCAATTAGATTTGGTCTCTTGTTTCCTCATTTAATTATTAATTATTATATTAATCATATCATCGATCTTCACATCACAAATAATAATAAAATAAATTAAACCCACAAATATTAGTACTACATACATATATATTTACTTCTTCAGTTATAGTATATCTCAATCTTTCTTTAACTATTATTAATTAGGTCAATCCCTCCTTATTAGTCAAGCAATATCAACTTCTTTATTACTTTTCGATAAATCCGTCGATCTTATCATTTCTGTCTTTCCCTAAAAAGCCACACTAATTCGCTTCTAATTAAACTTGAAATTAAATATATTTTAAAGATATTTCGGATCTCTAATTCATCAAACACCACGATTTTCCCTCAATTAATCCTAGATTTACTTCCCTTAATTATTTTCTTACAAATCAAAGCACTACGCTCTCCGCGATGTAAAGAAAAATAAATACTCATAAAAAACAAGTATATATATGTAATTTTTAAAAAAAGAAATTACATATAAATATTACATCTTACATACCTTTGAGCGCGTGGCTGATGTGGATGAATACAGCTTATCATCAAAACATGTAAAATAATTAGAGACAATCGCTTTCATAGATAACGTCCAAAGACTGATATATATAAATACAAATGGGCATGTAATATAAAATTCTGTTGTTATTATTATAGAATATATAATAATGGGATCATTATTAGTAAATATATTACAATAATAATAGTAATAATCACAGAGAGAGAGAGAGAGAGATAAAATCTAAGCATATAAAACACTTTGAATCTATACACAATCTGATCCAGCGGTGCAATAATTCCTGTTAGGGCCAAACTGCCTTAAAAAGGAGCATTTGGAGATCTCTGATTCCCCCCAGCAAATCTCTTTTCAATAAGCTCAAGCTTAATTAGCTAGCCACCCTTCTTCTCTCCCTCCCTCCCTCTCTCTCTCTCTCTCTATATATATATATATATATCAGCTCTCTTTCTCTATCTCTGAGATCTCCATATAAATATTTGTGTTTCTCACATAAGAAGAAATAGAGAGAGAGAGAGAGAGAGGAACCTCAACTAAGCGGATCAAAACCATGGGAAGCAGTTATTTTGGGGAGCCAAACATGATGAGAAATGAAAGAGCAAGTGGGTTATCTTCTTCTTCATCTTCTTCATCAAGAAAAGGGAAGAAGAATGGTTCAGATAAGCCGAAACAGCCACAGAGAGGTCTTGGGGTTGCTCAGCTGGAGAAAATCAGATTACATGGCCAAATGCCTTGTGCTTATCCTCCTTATCCTTCCTCTTCCTTCAGCCATGTAATTAGCTTCTCTCTCTCTCTCTCTCTCTCTATATATATATATATATATATAAATATCTTTCTCCTTTTTCTCCGAGTCATCAATAATCTCTTATCGATGACTCTGTATTGTTCATAACTTACGAATAATGTTACTTTTTATAGACTGACTGATGATGGGTTTGTTTTGGCTTTTTATTTGAACATATATATGCAGGAAGATCCAAGAGTTCAGGCGACTTATTCTTCATTTCCGTCTTCTTCTCTCTCTTATTCTTCTTCATCCTCATCGTACGCTGCTTCCTATGGCTTCCATCCCAACGTTGTGGTATGCTTATTTAACTTTCAATTTTCTTTTCCCCCCCTTTTATTACACTAATTGTATGTATTCTATGATCTTCATCACATGTTGTGATCAGTCTCCCAGGCTTTGGTACTTTTTAACGAAACTAATTTATTCAAGTGGGCATTTAATTGGTGTACCCTTGCGGAATCAACCAAAAAAAAATCATGTTTGGTGCTTTTTTACATTTTATTTTTCAGAAATTCCATGTGATTATTTCTTAAGTTTAATAGCCATATATAAGCCTTATTACTTAGTAATTTTCTTGTTTTGAATCTCAATTACTTAATTTTGCTAATGCAGATGGGAGTGCCTGAATATGAAAGAACAAACATGAGATATGATTCTCATCCAAGGTACTTAAAAAACTCGTCTTGGTTCTTCTGCCAATTTATCTAAGTAATTAATTATATATTTGCCTTCTAATTTTGATAAATTCTTTACTGATATATTAATTTTTTTAACTTTATTTTTTCCTCACCAGATGGGACCATCCCAACGCAATGTTAGAGACTCAACCTTTAGCTCAACCCAACGTAACTAGACCCTTTCTTAACCTATATGTAAGTTTTTATTATTATTTCTTGAAAAAAAAAAACCACGCATTTATATATAATGATTTATACTTGCATGTTTAATATTAAAATATCCCACATTTAATTTTTCTTAATTTTTGCTATTTTTAGGATTCACATGATGGGAGTAGATCAATGGGTTCAGGCAGTCAGAATTCTGAATCAAGTGACAATCAAGAACTAGATTTGGAGCTGAGATTATCCATTTAGAGTTATTAATTAACCAGCAAAATTTCCATTGCCATTAGAAAATTGAAAAATTATCACGAATTAATGTACTAATTACTTTCATTTGCAAAATTAGAGCATTGTAGAAATTAAAGGACGAGCAAGTCAGATCGATTTGTTCATGTTTGTCTAATTGTCTTAGCTAAGTTTTATTTGGATATCATTATACCCTCTTGTGTAATATTCATAATACATGGAAAATAAACTTTTTACTTTGGCTAAAATAGTATGGCCAATATATTAATTTGTTATCTTTTGCAAGAACATATTCTCAAAAAAATTATCAGAGTTTGAGAAGCTGCTCCACTAATATCTATAAAATTAATAATATGGGGTTAACTTTAGGATATAATTTACTCCAAATTTTGTTTTCTGCAACAGTAGGTGTAATTTTCTTTCTTAAGTTTTAACTTGTTTCATTCATAACATACAACATATTGCATGAAGTTAGGAATGCATTATATATATATATATATATATATATAAGTATGATTATGATTTGGTGTATAATTACCATTATGCATGTTTTTGTATTATATTGAAGTGTTAACAAATCATTTTTTCCCAATCAAAATCGCCAATTCATTGAGCTATATATGATGCCATAATTCGTTCACTCAACTTAAAATACAAATGACTATGAGTGTATGACTTCGACCATATATAAAGTAAATATGGATGGCTTTAAGAAGATTTAAGCAAATAAATTTGTGTAAAATATTTAACATGTTTAACACAGGCATATATTTTTGAGACATAGCAGAAAATTTTAGTTTTCAGTTGTCTTGAAAGGCATTGATAATTAAGATGTTTTTTAATGTATATAATCACCATATATAAGAATTAAAAAAATTAAGATATGCAGGAATTCCACTAATTAAGTTGATATTAATATAACTCTATTCTCAATGAAAGTTACTCCTAGCTAGTCCAACAAAATAAGCAAAAATCAAAGCTATGAGTTTTTTTTTTTGACCAGCAAAGCTATGAGTTTAATTCCTTTAAATTAATTAATTAAATAATGAGTCTAATATCTCCACGTGATACTGTAAATGATATATATCTTTCTGCAATATATATATATATATATATATATATATAATCTTTACGGCCTAGGATCTGTATTAAATTGAGTGATATGATACTAAATAGTTAAGATCTTTAACTGTCTTTGCTAGGATTGAGCAATCACTGTAGATTGTATTGTAGTTATGGTACTTTTGAGAGTATGTTCAATTTACACTATCAGATCATTACACTTAATTCATAGTAATGATAATAATAAATTTTCAAAAGATATGTAAAGTGTATTTAATTTGTTGTATATATAGTCAAATTATCCTGTATTAAGGCACGGGCAAATATTTGGTGGACGGTGAAATTTCAAATTTTTCCTCCAGAGACAAACAATAAGAATCTAAAATATCTTTTGACCATTATTGGCTCTTTCTTTAATAACAAATACTCCTTCAGGTCCTAATTATAGAAGCTAATTGGGGAGTTTACTTTGTTTTTAAATGCAAAACCTCCATACATTTTGTCTCACAAATTTATAATTTTTAAATTATCTCTGTTAGTGGCATATGTTAAACTATATAGGTTTCCCTTGATAGAGAAACGATTGGATGATGCATTATATTTTAGAAAAATTAACACATATTTATTATTAATAACTAATAACTAATTTTTTAATATCTATAAGTCACTTATATAGTTCTTATATTTAATTGAAGTAAATATGTATATAGAATTTTATTGCAAGTTTTTTGGTAATTTGAATACAAAGGTTATGGAAACACACCATACAAGCTAAGAAGGAAACTTACTACACAAATCAATAAGAAAATAGCCACTTAAATCCAAGAGGTGGGTTGCCTATGATCATAAAATTAAAGTCTATATAAGGGCCTGGCATACGATTCAGTATAATTGTTGGCTTTTTAGAACAGTAACATCGCCTATTTGATTTCACTTCAAATAATTATTTGTGCATTTCACGAGATAAAAACTCCCAGTACATATTTATTTTGTACAGAGTAGAATCACTTAAAATAAGCCAATGTAAATTAGCAAGTGAAAAAATAACAAACCAGTCATGCATGGCTATGGATTCCTAATATTCCTTAGTAGTCAATGGGATTATCATGCACGACTAAATCACTCTGAATGTGTCATTTCATTGCAGGGATATATCATCAAGAATTTCGAAGGAAAAAGAAAAACTCAAAAGCGCGCACCTGGGCGTGTTGACGAAGATTCTCTTCTTCTCACTTTTAACAACCACGTAATTAAGATAAGTATACTGTGTATTATGACTTCTAATTGCAATTATTGCTTGCTAATAGGGAAACCGTACAGTTAAATCCTTTGATTCTGACCCCAAAAAATTTGATTTAAATTGCAGCAGCCAAGCCATCAATCTCATTTATCAGATGTTATAATTAAATACAGCCAATTACGGCTATAAAACGAGGAGGATCACATAATATTCCCATATATAATGAATATCCATTGAACATATATATAGACTAGTGACATGTATCTTAGTCAAATCTAGTAATAAATCAACCTTATTGTAAAAATGTTTTTCAAACAGCAGACGTTCTTTGAATGAATAATGCTTTATGCCATTGCCACGTACCCAATCATATGGACCCTGAAAAATGAAATACTACTTTCAGTGTTTAATATAAGAATCAGTTGGGTTAGATTTGATCTTCAATATAATATTTCAATCCATTTAATTTTTCAAATTTATGATTTTTCTCTAAAATTTCTCTATTGAATATAAAATGTTTCCACTTTCTACTAAGTGGTACTCTATAGTTTCAATCATCTGGTCCTTAATGTAAGATCTAATTAACTAATTTGAGTAGATTAAAGATATTAGTTAAATTAGTTAATATGGTATGTTTTTTCTAAAACACCTTAATCATCTTTCTTAATTTTCTTCCTCCCTCTCGTATTTGATTATTATTGAGAGAATATCAATAAGGTTAATTTTAAAAAAATTGATAAACATATAAAATAGGTCTTACATATAGGATAATATCAACTCTCAAATTAAATTTTATAATAAGAATCGGAGGAGTACACGATCAAAAATGATAGTTCAGAAAAGTTAACACATATGTTTGTTATAAGTAATCAACTTAATTAATTTATTTATTTAATATGTCTAAATTAATTATTTGACTCTTATACTAAAAACGATTAGTATGTTACTTGTACCAGTGCCTAACTGTTGAAGCTTTGTGGGCAAGATTAATTTGGTTTGGTCTAATATAGAAACTTCCGGATATTTCTCAATATTGTTGTTACTTGTCAATTTCTTTAGTACAAATATGCCGGTAACCATGGGTTTGTGTTTGTTACTTTATTTGTTCTGTCTAAGACTTGAATATATACACTGTAATTGTTAGGTTTGGTCAAATTAGTGTTAATAATTGGTGTAAGTTCTATACATACATTATAGTCACAGCTCACAAGTCACAACTAATGCTACTTGATTCAGTACTTGATCATATTATAAAGTAAATTTTGAGTTGAAGGCTTACAAATCAAGAAAATAAATTATATATATAATTATTTGATATTATGAAGTTATATTTGAATATTATTTTTAATCTAAATAAGATAACTTGTATAATATGATTTTTTTATTTGAATATTATTGTTGGGGGATTTGATGTTTTGTGTTAAGCCATTGAAAATGTTGATTAAATAAAAATGGAAATAACTGATGCAGATTATATAGTTGCAATTAATGGAAATTTGTTCAATTGATCTGCTAACTAATTATTATAAATAAAGTTTTGAGTCAGAGTGTCACTCAATGAAAAAAAAAAGATCTCTTTTTCTTATTTTAAATATAATTATATAATATATAAAACATAATATTAGTAAGGTCAAATTTAGGCATTGTTAGATTTAAATCGAAGTAAATTTTGATATAATTTTTTGATCCATGCATAAAACTTTGCAAGGGGTGTCAAGTCGATTTGACCCGATTCAATCAAAATGGACACATTTTTCAAAATCTCTACTTTTGAAAATTGAAAAATAATTGTAATATTGACATTTTAAAACTTGGCATCTATCCCTAAACATGCCATGGATTCGGGTTTACCAAAAGTCTGTCCTATGGTCCAAATAAAACATCTACGATATACCCACCTAAAAAGTCCAAATAAAACATCTACGATATATGCGGACCTAAAAATTGGGATATTTTTACAATTTATTTTAATTTTTTAACCAATCAACATCAATCTATAAAACTCATAATAAATTGTATGGTTAATATATATCTATATGAAATGTGATCCCATTTTAATTTTGATTAGTAATTTTAATTCCTAAAACCTCATTTTAAGAACCAAAATCACCGTTACAGAATAAAAAATTTTAAAAATAAATAAAATAACGTTAGATTTCATATATTAAAATTGTTGGTTTCAAGTTTCATAAATCAAAACCAAACCGAAGTTAAATTTTATATAATATTAAACCTAAATTAAACCATATCATTCATAAAGACAATGTAACTTATTTCAGACGCCGGCCACTTGTACGAATCCAATCAGATGCATCAACACACACAAACCCTAAAAGCTTAGAATGACCAAAGTTAAAGACAACTGTGATGTAATTTGTCAACGAATGAAAAAAAGAACAGAATATGGACAAAAGTGTGTTAATTCGAAAATAAAGGTAAATTAGTTGTTCCATTTTGATCGATTCAATGCATAATCAAGATCTTGAAAATGTTAATCTGTATCTATATATCTAACACATATTAGTTAATTGAACTTTTAGTGCTGCTTTTCACGTCAACTGTAATTTTGAAAAGATATATCAATGGGAATAAAACAATAGTACCCAAAAAAAGTATTGTTTTTAGTCATTCATTCATAATTAATTATCAATTTTTTTTTAGATACATTCGCCGTCCATCTTTTAACATGCACCATAACTGTTTAATTCCTGGTTTGAGTCAAATCAATTCCCATGTACATTTTCTAGATAGTTCAAAAAATTTTCTTCAACAAGAAGCTTTTACTGTTTAAGTTGTTGTTTAAACCAGTCAATCCATATGATATTCCTTTCCTTTCTAATTATATAAAAGAATTAGATAATTAATTTATACATATTAAAAAAATTATTTTACAAAATATCTATACTTTTTCTCAATTTTTAAATTTAGTACATATGTGTTTTTATCCCTCAATTTTGATTTGTCAACACTATTAGCCACCACGCATGAGTTAACGGTAGTACTAACAAAGCAAAATTAAAGCACGTAATTCGGAGAGCAAAACAAATAGATACCAAACTAAAAATTAAGAAAAAGTACATGTACCTACAAAGCGATTTTCTCCTTAAAAATTGATTAAGTTATTTATTTCTTTATGATAAATATCTATGTCGGCGGTTCCTATTAATTATATAAAATAAAAATTCTTGCTACGTGTAAAGGGGAAAAAAGGAAAAAGAAGGAATGGAACTAAGACTAACTAATTTTATTGTTCTTTAATTTCAATGGTACTGAATAAATTGTTTTAGCTCATAGCATCAGAGGACGAGGCATACAGGTGTCTTTCCTTTTCTCATTAATATTTGGTGACCCTCTATTTATATATTAATCTTATTATTCAATTTTGAAGTTGCAGGATACTATAAATTAAATTATACTACCTCCGGTTATTAATATAAGACTTCGTTTGACTTTTATTTTGACTCTAAATATAAGACCCCTATCCATTTTGTCTCTAATATTTATACTTTTTTTCCTAAAATAGTCTTTCTAACAATGATAGTTCTAACTAATATACATATATACTTGATTAGCAAGGATATTTTAGAAAAAAAACATCTATTTATTACAAATAACTAACTTAACTTCTTTCCTTAATCTCCTCAAATTAGTCAATTAGCTCTTATAATTAGGACCGGAGGTAGCATATATTTAGCAGAAATTATAAGATAAGAACCGTTTTGTAATTATATAATCATATTATTGTTGTTATTTTTAACACTATTATAACATATATATATATACACACACATGATTGTTTTATATATTTTCTTAATAATAATCAAAGTGATACTATTATAAGCTAATTTTTTTCAGTATTGTAATTTGTAAGGAATATGATGATGAATAAATTATAAGATGTACTTCTCTAGTCTTTAATATATGATCTAATTGTTGAGTTAGTTTTGGTCCTAAATATAAGACCCATTTCTGATATTTATCAATTTTCTCTAAATTACCTCATGGATACTCCCTCAATCTTAATCAGGTAGAAGAAGGAGATGGGGTATTAAGAAAGATGATTATGGTGTTTTAGGAAAAACAAGTCACATTTCTTATAATTAACTAACTTACCTAACTTCCTTAATCAAATCAAATTAGTTAAATGGGTCTTATATTAAGGATTAGATGAGTATATAGATATATATTAAGAAATTTTAATTATTGGTCAATGTTTCAAAGCCTAGGTCCATATTCTGATATTCTTGAAGTAGCATCAAGCCCTTCTTTAGGGCCTGTTTGGTTTGATTAAAAGGAAGAGAGGGGAGGATATTTAATGATCCTTTGTTTGGTTGGTTCAAGGAGGGGAGGGGAGAGATAGTAATAATCAATTTACCATTTTACCCTTACATATTAGTTTATATTTTTATTGATATATTATATAAATTAATTCACATCTTAATTTAAATTATATAATTTAATAAACATTCAGTCTTATCATGTTAATATGTGCATTAAAAAATTGGTACAGTAATTTTTTATTCTAATTAATATAATAATATATTTAAAATAATTAAATTAACAAATTTTATTTGCTCTAAGAAAAATGAAATTTTATTCTCTTTAGGCTATCCTTTTTTTGGGCTTTAAAATATATTTAATAAATAATATATTTATAAAAAACAATTAATTTTATGATATTATAATTTTTTATTTAAATAATTATTTATAAATTATTTATAATATATTTTTTAATTATAATAATTTATGTTTTTTTATTTTTTACTTAGGATAATATATTTTTTATTTGAAATAAATATTATAATAATATATTTTATGGGTAGTAGTGAAATATTAAAAAAACCATAAAGGTATAATGGTCCAAAAATTTAGCTCCCTTCCAAAAACCCTCAATTTAAAAGGGAGCTAAAATGGGAGGAGGAAGGAGAGGGGAGGGAACATTTTGGCTTTCCTCCCCTCCAGAATTTTTAACCAAATGAGGGGAGGGGTTCATTTTCCCTCCCCACCCTCCCCTCCAACCAAACAAACCCTTAACAATCGCTTGTGTTAACAAAAGTTTTATCAACAGTTTACCCACACAAAAAAAAAAAGTTTTATCCGTATCCCAACGGATCCTTCCACTTCGGCCAGTATAATATGGGAGGATTGCTCTTCCTTGGTCCATGCCTTTAGTAGCTATTATATTAAAGTCGTCTCTCTGTCTTTTTTTCATAGTTTTTTTCAGCATTTTATTCGTAAATTAACTTTTTGTACTATGTAAAACTACTCTATTTAATGCTATATTTTTCTTCTTACAAAAAAAAAAAGTAATTTTATTTATAAGGTGTTAAACTGAAACTATGACTAATAATGTTTGGAAACAGTTGAAAATGAACTTCTACAAACTGAAGACATTATTAAAACTATAAAAGTTCACTGAAAAAAAAGGAAACAATAGCGATTCTATTGTAACAGATTTGGGATTCTAGTAGTGATAGTGAAAATTTTAAATTTTCACACCAATATTAGTAGCGGTTTGGAATCGATGCCAACTAACCTGAAATTTCTTTAATTCTAATGTTGCCAGCATAGTTGTTCATAGCATCTCCACTGATGTGAGAGTTGTTTTCCAACCAAATTACAAAGAGCTAGTTTAACTTTTATTTTGGTTTTAAATTTATCTATTTTTTTAGGTTAATCCTTATAGTAATAATAGTTTTAGATAATATATTTGATTAGTAAGGATTTTTTAAGAAAAACAAAATCTATTTATTACAGATAACTAACTTAATTAATTTTTTTAATCTACTTAAATTAGTCAACTAGCTTTTATATTAAAGATTAAAAATAGTATTACATTAGCTGTCTGGTAAAATTTTATGTATGAACGTAGTGGTTGTTAGAACCGCTACAAATAAAAGAAAAAAAAATACTACAAAATATTCTTTGTTGTAGTGATTTTGATAAATACTAACAGGTTTCTAAACACATACATATGGCACTTTTATTGAAGAATTTTGCCAGTAATTCATTTTACTTGGTAACGACGAAATAAGAACAGTTTGGAATAGGATTGATTAAATTCAGGTGAGTTTCTAGTCATTTAAAATCACGTCATCCAAACATTGTGAACGTGGATTTGTTTGTTTGGGGAACTCCTTCCCTCGTCATTCCATATTCTTGTTATTATGGATAATTAGCTTACGAAAATGCATAAAAATCTACAAACGCAAGTACTTGAAACTTTGATTATCACAGCGCTAAACTTAGCAATATACTATCTCCGATTTTTAATATAAGATCTAAACAACTAATTTACAAATATTAAAAAAATTAATTATTGTTATTAAATTAACCAATAATGAAAGTAGATTTGAGAAGAGAAGTAGACAAGAAAATGAGAGAATGATATTATATTTTTTTACTTGTTTCACTTTGCATCACAATACAATGGTATGCCCTATTTATAGGCATAGTCTTACATGTAAGTTACACTATTACTTAAATGATAGATAGTGGACAATAAACCATATGAATGTGAAGTGAGAGTGAGTTACAAGATTAAAGACATAGTGGAAGATTAATGCTTAGTGGAAGTAGTGGGAGTTGATGAAGTTGAAGAGAAAGAGAATATGGACATCCACATGTTATAATATTCATAATACTCCCCTTGGATGTCCATTATATAAGATATATGCCTCATTAAAAAACTTCAACTAGAAAAAATCCTGTGGGACAAAAACCTAGCAGAAGAAAAAGAGTATACATTCATTAATATACTATTCGGTGTTGTCTCATTAAAAACCTTGCTAGGAAAACCCCGTGGTAAAAACCACAGACAAGGAAAAAAGAGTACAACGCGTATTTAACTCCCCCTCTTGATAACATCAATTGATATTCCTGAGTCTGTGACATCTGATATCATGAATAAGCTTTTCAAATATTGTAATAGGAAGTGACTTGGTGAACAAATTTTCTAGATTTTTATTTCAACGGATTTGCTAGATATATATTTCACCATCTCTTGAATATTATGAGACATACTCTATTTGGAATTACCAGCCTGTGAATGAGAAAAGAATATAGAATTCTATTCCAATGTCTTTGGTGAAGAACAATATCTTATCAGTAAGTCAACAGTAAATGATATGTTAGGTCATGCGTGACTGATAAGATATGATATGGTACTTCTAGACCTATAATTTAGTACTTCTAGCCAAGTAGTTCTTCATCACCTTCTCGAAATATATAAGGTTCTTTATTCACCTCCACAAATCTCACAACCATACGTAATGGATGTGATTTATCCATATAAAAACACTTTATGACCTTTCTTGTATCAATTATTTGATATACAAAAATCTTCATTTCTCAAGTATTCAATTTATAATCCGAAACAAAACTTTGTTCTTCCCAAGTCCTTTATTTCAAATTCTTTCTTATAAACAATTTATAGCTTTTATGATCTCTTCATGAGTTTTGATAATATTTATATCATCAATATAAATAAAAATTATAACAAACTCATTTTAAAAAGTTTTTCATAGAAATATATGGGCGAATTAGATTATTTTATATCATTTTTTTTCAATCAATATTTACTTAGTCGGTCATACCACATACGTCCTGATTGCTTCTGGCAACTTATTTAACTTAATTATTGTTCTCAAAAACTTAAATCGTATGCTTCTGGAAAATGAAATCTTTCAGGGAATTTCATATATTTTGATCCAAAACTATAAAATAGATGATACATACTGAAATTATTTTAATCTTCATAATATTTCATATACTGAAATATTTTCTTATATATGCTCCTGGCATATTTTGGATCCTTCAAGGATTATCATGTAAATTTTACTATTTAATGATCTTCATCCATGGGTCATCATAATATTTAACAGGCGCATTTCATAACTGCCAGACTATTCAAATATGCAAAATTATATCCACCACAAAAGTAACATGTTCCATCATAATCATTTGTGAAAATCTTTATTTTCACATAAACGTTCATATATTCTATAGAAACTTTATATTCCATGTGTTCGGACTGCAGGTCCATTTTCACATATCAAAATAATATTTTCATCACGTCTTTTCCTTTTTACTTTTCTTCTTGGCTAAATTTATGTCTACTTTGTATGATAGATCTATGTGTAAGATCCTCCTTTTATCACATGATATTCTTATCAAAATCGTTATCGATAACCTTTATCTTTTCGATTCTCTTTTTCTCTTGTGACATAACTTATTGAGATCTCTTTCTTCCTCTTCAGGTACCTAAACCTCTCTTTGGGGTTTTTACAATTAGTTATGTTTTGACACTCTTTTAGAGTACATGCCTCATCAATATAACTTCTAGGTTGTATGCTCCTCTCTATTCAATATATTTATATTGGAACCGATTAACCTCTCATGCTTCAGGCATGTCTCATTTTTATTTATACTAATTGGAGCATTTTCAGCTGGAATAAGAGATTACAAAATTTTCATTCAGGTTAGTAAAATATTTTGTAGCATTTAATGAATGCAATTTTGATGAACTTCTGGTCCATACTGATACATATAAGGATCTGTATTTGATAATAATAATGCATTCTCTTTTCAAACTACTCAATTTCTCCCCCTCATGTTAGGAAAACTTTGTCAAATAACAGTCAACTAAGTATATAGTATAAGCCTCTTAAATCCATTTGCTTCTTTTAGGAACATTATTTTGTTCCATTTAGAGACAAATAAGAAGAAAGAGGTTCTTACCCAACATATGTCCCAACTTTCTTTAAATATCCATCTATGTGTATTGTGGTGGATTGGCAGGAATAAATATTGCACATTTCAATCTTTAGATGGAAAATATCTGGCTCCTGACCAAAAGCCAATTTCATTGAGAGAACTTTGTTGCCTTGATGTATATAAGTGTTGCAATATATTAAATTAAATATGCCAACACTAAAATGAAAAAACTTGTTCTCCTAAATATTGATCTAACTATTCATAGAGGCATTAACAAATGATTTTGCTAGATCATTTTGTTAAGTAGGTTTTTCAACATTAAAAGCCTGATATATAAATTTACTAGTATCTTTAAAATCAAGTTTTTAAGATCACATAGTTTGGAAATATTTATCTAAACAATCTTGCAAACTTCAGGTTGCAAACTAATGTCAGTCACACATGTTACCATTTTATATAGATGTATCTATCAAATATTGAATACTTGTATGGCTTATGTACTTCTAAATGGGCCCATATATATGAGTTTAATATATTTTCAGAAATGTAGTGATCCATTCAAAAACAAAACATAACTAGTGATATTTTATAATCAATTTTCTTTTAGAACAAGCAGCATATATGGATTCTTAAAATATGTTGTATTCGGAAGAATCTTGTAGTTCTTCAATAGATATCAATACATAATCTTCAATAATTTGTTGCATCATATAGTTCAAGATGATCAAACAAGCCATGCCAACAATAAATCTAATTATATCAGTAAACTTCTGGTTTACTGTACTATGTTTCATTACCAACAATAAACTTTTCAATATAATATATGATTGATGATGTCCATTTATAAAATTGATATGAAAAATATATTCAATATCAACTCATACTTGTATTCCAATAGGCTCTCCCTCAAAATTGAGTTATTCAAACATGATTTCTTTATTCATATATTTTATAAATAGTTGCTAGTATATAATAGGTTAAAGCCAATAACCTATCTTTTGCTTAGAAGCCCAAGTACTTCCTAGTTCATATATAGTTATGGACTTTAATCCAATTGTACTAAAACATTTACACTATTTGGAAAACCAAAGCTGTGATATAGATCTATGGGTCATATTTTTCACTATCAATACTTTGTCTGCTTATAAAGAAAAATCAGTATTAGTTCTTCTGGAACTATAATACTATTACATCTAGTTCTTCAAGAACTATATAATTTAAGAGAAATATGAAAGATAACTCTATTTCAATATATCATTAACATAATAACAAATAATTATGAGTATCACATATTTAACTTGCAATACACATAAAGGACACACAAAAATGATGAAGAACATTTAAAATGAACATTTAAAAAATAAAGTACAAATAAGATTTAATGTTCAAAATTTCTCAATATTGATCAAAGTATTATAGACATTTTAAAACATTCAAAACTAATATTGAATCAGATTTATAAATAAGATATAAATAAACAAAATATAACTAGTAACTTTTGGGTCTTTTGATCTATTTAGTTTTATATCACACACTAATCAATATTACAATATCAAATTCTTATAACAATTTGTTTCTCACAAATCACAATAAATTTAAAGACCGATAAGAATTACCATTATACATATAGCCTTCTAGGCATATACTTATATGTTTTTCTATTTTTATATATACT